>NC_081778.1:28301457-28553957 GCF_963082965.1 Carassius carassius
GCGTTCTGCAGCAGTCTCCAAGTGGTGTCATGGAGCTGGGCGCAGGCAGGCTGCCCCTCCCGTCCTGGCCCCCGTCAAACTTGGCGGTGAGCAGAAGAGCAAGAGGCCCCGGGACGGGTGACCCAGAGAGAGGTAGCTGCTTTCTGGGGGATGGTGAAGGCACCTCTCCCTCCCCTGGAGGAGGGCCAGGCGGAGAATCTGGAAATCTCGACAGGAGAGCAGTTTTCTCCCTCTCTGGGTCCCAGGAGGGCACGGAGAGTTGCGGACGGCCAAGCTCTGGACCTCACTCATCCTCCTCCTTCGCCAGATGGCAGCAGCGGGCGGTTCGAGAGCGTCAACAAAGGCCCTACTCACGCACCCTCTGCCAACCCGTGAAACCAGGTGAGCCCTGCACCCCACACTCGCACCACACTCCGGCCTGCTCACAAGCCGCCGGGTTGGGTCCCTGTGTTCCACCTCGCTGCCCCACTGCGGGTACGGCTGTGGTTCAGGCCCTCCATCGGCTACCATTCAAAATGTTGACACAGAAATGCATTTTCGGGTGCGTCCGTCCCCAAGATTGGTTTGCAGCGATCGACCTGAAGGACGTGTACTTTCATGTGTCCATCCTTCTGCGCTATGGTCGAACAGACAGCACGCCTCACAGAGGAACGTGCGCGGTCGGTGCTAGCCTGCTTGAATATGTTCAAGAGCAGGACAGCGGTCCCAATGAAAAATTTTCAGAGGCTCCTGGGGCATATGGCGGCCGCGGCGGCACTTACACCACTCGGCCTATTACATATGAGACCGCTCCAGCACTGGCTTTATGACCGAGTCCCGAGGTGGGCGTGGAAGCGCGGCACTCACCGGGTCCAAGTTACACTGGCCTGTCGCCAAACCCTCACTCCGTGGTCAGATCTTGCATTTCTCTGGGCAGGGGTGCCCCTAGAGCAGATCTCCAGGCATGCTGTGGTTTACACGGATGCCTCCACCACCGACTGGGGGGCCACGTACAATGGGCATGCAGTCTCAGGGGTTTGGACGGGCCCGCAGCTGCAGTGGCACATCAATTGCCTAGAGTTGCTAGCAGTACACCTTGCCTTGAACCGTCTCAAAGGTCTCTTATGAGGCAAGCATGTGCTGGTCCGAGTGGACAAAACTGCGACTGTTGCGTACATCAACCGACAAGGTGGTCTGCGTTCTCGTCGCATCTCGCAACTCGCCCGCCACCTCCTCCTTTGGAGCAAGTCTTGCTAGTAGTGCCATACTGGCCTACTCAGACCTGGTTCCCCGAACTAGTGCTCCTCTCGACAGCTCTCGACTCCCAGGTAATCCTGAAGCCCCGGCCTGGCTACGTGCCCAATGTTCCCCCTACATCCTTCAAAGACAAAGTGGTGAACCTGCAAGCACTGCCCCTGGAGGAGGCAAACCCAGCCCTGGCTGTGCTTTGTCCCGTCCGAGCATTAAGGTGCTACGTAGACCGGACACAAAGCTTCAGGACCTCAGACCAGCTCTTTGTCTGTTATGGAGGCCGCCAGAAGGGGAGTGCCGTCTCTAAGCAGAGAATGGCCCACTGGATTGTGGATGCCATAACCCTGGCTTATCAGGCTCAGGGTGTGCCCTGCCCATTCAGGTTACGAGCTCACTCAACTAGAAGTGTTGCATCCTCCTGGGCGCTGGCTCGTGGCGCCTCGCTGACAGATATTTGTAGAGCTGCGGGTTTGGCGACCCCTAACACATTCGCTAGGTTCTATAGCCTTCGTGTAGAGCCGGTATCCTCCTGTGTTCTCACCTCAAACGGGTAGTGGCACTGAGAGGCCCCGGTTAGTGTCGGCTTGCTTAAACCACTCCAGAGTGTCCGTACTGTAGACCCTGTTGAGATCCTCCATCACCCTAAGCAGCTGGACGCAGCGGAACGTCCGGCGCTAGACCTTCATGATGAATCCGTGAGAACCATGGAAGGGTGGGTTCCATATTGAGACCTAAGTGGTACTCATATGTGTATAGTCCACGGTATAGCCTTAGAGCCTGTGTTTCCCCGGCAGACTTCTGCCTTCCCAAGAGGGTTTTAATCACCTCAAATTTCTCCTTATACTCCTAAACGGATGCTATATGTGTATTTGCCTCCAAGACCTCCTTCGGGGAAGGATGGGGCTTCCGCAGCGTCCCGGCTCCACGCGGACCAGGTACGTTTTCCCAGTGTTATCCAATCTCACCCAGTGAGGTAGTGCTTTGACAACGGTGAGTTGAGCTACTTGTTCTGAGCCCCGGTCTACACCTAATAGGGGCGCAGGCGGCTCGCACAGGGCACTGGAAGGGGCAGCACCCATGGCGCTTTGAAAGGGATCCCATATTCGTCGTTCCCTCCTTCAGGGAACGAGGGTTACCATACGTAACCGAGACGTTTTGTAACTTATTTACTTTTACCTGAAATGCACATACAGGTGCATCTTAAAAAAATTACGATATAATGGAAAGTTCTTTATTTTTTGTAATTTAATTAAAAAAGCAAACTCTCTTATATTCTAGATTCACTGCACACAAACTGAAACATTTCAAGTGTTTTTTGTTTTAATTCTGATGGTTATGATGTACAAATTAAAAATTCAGTATCTCAAAAAAAAAAAGAATATTTTCTCAAAGATCAATCAAAAAGAGATTTACTCTACCTTTCCTTCAATTACAGTTTTATTTACAATCGCTGGGAAACATCTCTCAAAATAGGTCACTTTTTCAAAACTACATCTACACCTAATTGTTCAAAAAGTATTATTTATTTAGTTATTTATTTTTGGACAAGGAATGTATTACAATATGGTATTAGAAATGTAGCAAATTGTTGTCTTATTCAGAAAAAAAAATATTCTAGCCATCATACCAAACTAGTTTTCTTTCTGTCAGCAGTCCATGCTACACTGATAAAAACGATTCTGTGGTGAAGTAAATACTACAGAAAAACAAGATTAATTTCTACATAAAAAAGTTAGTTCAGGCAATAAAAAAAGTAATTTTATATTGAGTAAAACCTACTCAACTTTTCTGATACTGGTGTTCCCATAATGCACTTTCTGATTTGAGTATTTGACTAAAACTTTCATTTCTGTTTAAGTTGGTTGATCACAGAAACAAACAAGCACAGCTGCACACAAGATATTTAAAATAAGCCAAAAGTCTAAACAAAACATTTTAGAAGTAAAGAGAACAGAAAACTGCATGGTAGCCTTGGTTTAAACATAGAATAATCAGTCTGAAAACATAAGAATAATTATAAATTGAGCAAGTAACATTTAAAATAAAGAAAAACAAATCTGTTTTTAAGATGCATCCAGCCATGTCAGCTCTAAAAGCTTTTATCTTCATTTCGCCATCTGGTTGATAATAACCAATACAATAATAACCAAGCCAATCCCAAGGCCGATATGATTCAGCATGAGCGCTGTTTTGGAATTCCTCTTTGCTAATTCTTGCTGTCCTGAGTAGATGGCATCTCGAGTCTGTGAAAACAATTATGAAACATATAACATTTCTTTGAGCCAGTGGTGGATGGGAATGTTCAACATTTATTGTTCCATTTACATTTGATGGAAGAGGTACACTGAAAGCAAATCTGGGCTATAAACTTTATTTTATTTTATTTTATTTATAGTAAGAATTGTGAGAAATAAACTTATACCTTTCAGCAAAATTTCAAAATTTTGAGATAAAAAGTTTCATTTACCATTATTATTATTATTATTATTATTATTATTATTAATATTATTATTATTATATCATGGCAGAAACAGGCTTCCATAAGTAACACACTGAAGTAAACGTGAAATTTTGAAGCAGAAAGAGTGAAACTGTATTTATTTATAAAACTTACCGTCAGTATTTAATTATTAAGCCATTTAGCTGTTTGCAACAAATTGCACATTAATTTAACTTTGTGAAGTTACCACTGGTTTCTTATCTTTTGCTTGAAAGTAAACATGTTTTTGTATAAATTTGCTAACCTAGCTTTTTTATGTTGTTTGTTTTATTATGCACATTGATAACCAAGTCAACAAGATAAATAGCTAACCAAGTTGACCAAAAACTGAGTTTAGCTAATCCAGTCACAAAATCACATTGAACTATATCTATGTTAAAAAACGATTGGCTTGTAAGTATATTTTTTTTCACGTGTATACATACTGACTTAACTTTCCAGACTCCTAATTATTTGCCTTAGGATATTTCACAAAGCTTTTTATTGATAAAAAACAGCTCCTAAATCTTAGGGGTAGTTAGGGGTAGTCAAGAGGATGTATATTTAAATACATAAATACATATATTATGTTTTATGTATCTTGACACATGCAGCCTAAATTCTAAGAATCATCAGCCAGCTGAATAACTAATGAAATGAATTTTTTTTTCTTAAAACTGTTAACCATTGCTGTTTAGGGGGTTTCCAGCTCCACATTTATTCTATATAATTAACAGTCATTTAAAGAAAACCGAAAAATAGGAAAACACCAGCCATTTCAGTTCTAAGGAAGTTACATGAAAGAGTTTGTCGTGTGATAATGCTTACGTGTTTGTGACCACAAATACAGCTTAAGCTTTAACAATCCTCTCACATTTTGATGAGTGAGTAATATACCTATATGCAGTCAAATGTTTTTGAACAGTAAGATTTTTTATGTTTTTAAAGAATTCTCCTCTGCTCACAAAGCCTACATTTATTTGGTCCGAAATACAGCAAAAGCAGTAATACTGTGAAATATTTGTACTATTTAAAATGACTGCTTGCTATTTGCAAATATATGTTAAAATGTAATTTATTCCTGTGATATTAAAGCTGACTTTTTAGCATAATTTCTCCATTCTTCAGTGTCACATGATCCTTCACAAATCATTCTAATATGCAGATTTTTGGATCAAAACCTCATTATTACATTTATTTAAAACAGTTGAGTACTTTTTTCAGGATTATTTGATTAATAGAAAGATCCAAAGATCAACATTTATCTGAAATAAAAGCTTTTGTAACATTATATACTGATGATAAAGATATTTGTAATGATACAAAATACTTAAGATAAATGCTGTTCTTCTGAACTTTCTATTCATTAAAGAAATTTGAAAAAAATGTTTTCAACATAATAATAATAATAATAATAATGATGATGATAATAATAATAATGAATTTTTTTTTTCTTAGGAGAAAATCTGAATATTAGAATGATTTCAGAAGGATCATGTGACACTGAAGATTAGAGTAATGATGCTTAAAATTCATCTTTGAAATGACAGGAATAAGATACATTTGAAAATATATTAAAATAGAAAGTAGTCATAAATAGTAACAATATGTCACAATATTACGTTTGCTTGCATTTTGGATCAAATAAATGCAGGTGTAGTAAACCGAAGTTAATTCTTTAAAAAAAATAAAAAAAATAAAAAAATCTGTTCAAAGACCTTTGACTTGTTGTATATATTGATTTACAGTAGTACAAACACGCACGCACGCACACACACACACACACACACACATGCGTATATATGTTACAAAGTTTAATGCTTGTAAATGTTAAATTTATTAATTAAAAGACAAACACATGAACTAATATATACTTACAGAGCAGGAGAAAACTAGCGCAGCAATGCCCAGAGGTAAACAGCAGCACAGTAAGGTAAAGATGGAGTAACCCAAGTGATCTGGCACTGGTCTAGCCAGTGGAGCAGTGGTCACAAAAACTGCAGGCTGTACAGCGACCCCAGACTGTCCTGGATATGGACGTGTGTGACTGAAAGGCTGGCTGGGATCCATTTGTCAGATTATTGGATTTTGATTGTAATTTTCTTTCTGCCTTGGGCTCTGCAGCAATGTATGTATTACTGTTCTCTGGTCCAGACTTTTCTGTTCTGAAGTTAGCCAACAAATGAGAGGAGAGGTGAGTTGTAGGTTTAAGGGGAGGAGTGACATGAACTTTACCCGTTTCAATTATACTCTGTGACTGCAGACACCAAGTTGTGGTTTTACGTGTACTCAGATGAAATACATGAAATATCAGGTGGGTTAAAAGGTTTATTTCATCACAGCATATTTTTGGGACCTAGTGGAAGTGAATCTTCCCCTTTTTAATCTTTTTCCTCTTGTCAGCATTCCGTTCCATTTACCCATTACAAAATGGGTTATTTAGAAGAAAAAGTGAGAGACTTTTTTTTTTTTTTTTGGCCAAATCATTCCTCACTAGGCCTACACATGAACTCATGTAATGTCAAGTAAATTCACCTTTATTTGTATATCGCTTTAAACAATCACTTTAAACAATACTCAAACAGGAAAATGGTTTGTCAGTAATGCAGTAGGACATTAACAAAGAGTCATTTTTCTTCCAATAGTGTCTGTTCAATCAGTCAAGCGTCCCCAACTAAGCGAGCCAAAGGTGACAGTGGTAAGGAGCCAAAACTCCATCAGTGACAGAAATGGAGAAAAAAAAAAACTTGGGAGAAACTAGACTCAGTTGGGGGCCATTGCAACCAGCATGGCGTGGTTTGATTACAGGCTGCAGCATAGGTCAGATTGTGCTTATCTGGTTCCTGTGGCCTTGTGCTGGTGTTCGTCGAGGTGATGAGGTTTTCATAGGGGATCTGTCTCTGGGGTGCATCTAGTTGAAATGGTCACCGCTGACATTCAGGTCTGTAGAGGTCGTCTCTAGGTGCTGATCCACAATCTGGAATGGATATAGACTGGATCCATATGGCTATAGTGACCTCGGAATAAGAATGAAAGAATGATCATATTTATCAAAGGTGCCGATATTTTTGGTCATGACTATATATATATATATATAGTTTTGATGCCCAGATTTTGGTATTGTGTGTGATGTGTTGTTGCTTCACCTTTTTTACATAGGAATGTACATTGTACAAGCAATAATCCTTCATGGTGCTTTCAAGGAAAGAAATGGCCAGAGATGTATAAAGTACTGGAGACCCAGACTTGAGTAAAAGTACAAGTGCTCTATCAAAAAAATGACTTGAGTAGAAGTTGAAGTACTCTTTAAGCACCACACTTAAGTAGAAGTACTAAAGTATTCAACATTTTTGTACTTAAGTATTGCAAGTAGTCTATTTGAAAATTTACTACTCAAGTACTGAAAGTAAAAGTACAAGTATTGTGTTATGTAGTTATTAAAGAAAGTACTCAAAAGTTTGAACATACTGTTTTTACTATTTCAAATGATTGTAACTTTGACTGTAACTTTTTGTAAACAAAAAAACAGATTAAAGGGTTAGTTCGCCCAATTTGCAAAATTATTAATAACTTACCCTCATGTTGTTTCAAACCCGTAAAACCTCCTGTTATCTTTGGAACCCAGTTTAAGATATTTTAGATTTAGTCCGAGAGCTCTCAGTCCCTCCATTGAAGCTGTGTGTACGGTCTACTGTCCATGTCCAGAAAGGTAAGAAAAACATCAAAGTAGTCCATGTGACATCAGAGGGTCAGTCAGAATTTTTTGCAGTTCAAAACAAAGCAGTTTGTGATATCCGGTTCAAGAAACGAATCATTCGATGTAACCGGATCTTTTTGAAACGGTTCACCAAATCGAACTGAATCGTTTTAAACGGTTCGCGTCTCCAATACGCATTAATCCACAAATGACTTAAGCTGTTAACTTGTTTAATGTGGCTGACACTCCCTCGGAGTTAAAACAAACCAATATCCCGAGGGAATTCATTTACTCAAACAGTACACTGATTGAACTGCTGTAAAGAGAGAACTGAAGATGAACACCGAGCCGAGCCAGATAACGAACAACAGACTGACTCGTTCACGAGTCAAGAACACTGATCTATATATATAACTTACACAACCCCTGGCAAAAAGTATGGAATCACCCCTCTCAGAAGATGTTCATTCAAATGTTTAATTGTGTAGAGCAAAAACCAAGCACATATGCCACAAAACAATTTTCACTCAACAAAACAATATTCTGGCGTGATGTGTGTGATTGTGTGATTCAGCGTGAAAGCAAACCGACACACAGAGCGTGAACCGATCTGATTCTTTTGGTGATTGATTCTGAACTGATTCTGTGCTAATGTTATGAGCGCTGGTAAACCGAAGGCTTGCAGTCAACGCCAATGACGCCATTACGTCGAGCGCAAAAGAACCGGTAAACTGTTTTCTTCAACTGGTTTATTGAATCGAACTGTCAGAAAGAACTACTGGTGATTCGAAAACCGATGCAACCGGTTCTTGACTCAGAACGAGTGAACTGGCTCGGCTCGGTGTTCATCTCTCTCTTCACAGCAGTTCAGTCAGCACGCGCAGTCTTCTTAATCGCTTGATTCGCTCATGATGTGCCAGCTTCATCAAACCTGCCATCTACAGTTCTGGCAGTGGTAATGTGGGTTTGTAATGGAATGATTCGTAACATTTTTATAATTGTAACGAGTAACGATGCAGCACATAAAAAAAATATCGGAGTAAAAGTATTAAACTCATCGAAAATATGTACTGAAGTAAAAGTGGAAGTAGGAGAAAAAAATAATACTCTAGTAAAGTACAGATACTGCCTTTTAGTACTTAAGTACAGTAGTGAAGTAGTTCTACTTCGTTACTATACATCTCTGGAAATGGCTCGGGGTAATCCTTCAAAATGTTTTTATCTTTTTTTGTACATTTTTAATGTAGCCTACAGTAGGCTACTTGATCATCTTTATGGCCAACTCATCGATCGCAATCGGCTGCTAGATCTGAGACTGTTGCTGTAATATAATAATAAGATACATAGAAAAATGCATTATGCCTGAATAATGTTCAGTTTTTCAAGCACATCTCTTCTTATATTTTACATTTTATGATCAGTGAATTATGTACCAAACAAGCAAAGAATAATTAAATACGCTATATAAAGGTTTGCGATAGAGACAAAAATGATATCTATATTTTCTGGGATTTTTAGCCATAACCACAATCAGACTATATTTTTCTGAGTGTGTTGTGCTGCAGGACCGTCGTGGAGAAGCTGACTCCTAAAGTTATTTATATTCTTCACATTCAATAACAGTCCGTTCACAGCAGTGATAGAAATGTATATTTTCCAAAAAAGTTATTTTTATCACTTTGTGAATTTTGCGAGAGAGAAAAATTTTTACTCTTTGTGTGATATTAAATAAATATAGGCTATAGGCCAGTGGCACGTCTATGCAGCAGGGAATGAAGGTGCATAAGGGTCCGGGCAGGTTTGGGGTCAACAAACAAGGGAACGAATAGAGAGCACTGCACAGCTAATCAGAATTCTAGTCCCGAGTCTGACTGGATTTCATCTTTGTCTCTCTCTCTTTCCCATACACAGCTGATGATACAGCCATTGCAATATTTCAGTTTTTTTTTTTTTTTTTTTAAACGGCAAAGTGGTCATCTATTTTTGTTGCTCTATTAAGTTAATTTAGAAATATGTTTGGAACATTCTATGTTTGTTAAATTCAGGGATTTTTTGTTTGTTTGTTTTTTTTTCTAAGAAACAACCAAGAGACCAGCGGCAGGAAGCGCAATGAGCATATGTCTGCTTAATTTAGCCTTCTTCTCAAATCAACACGACTTGCCTAAAATAAAATCTATGGAGAAGAAAAAAAAGAAAAACACTTCATGCATTTCACCATACTAATTTTTTTTTACGCTAGATAAAAAACAATAGATAAAAAAAATATATATATAAATAAAAACTGAAAAACCCAGACGAGACGCAGACGTCACATTCAGACAGTCGAACTGTAATGTGGCAGACTATGAGGTGTGATTTATATGAGGTGTGATTTATGCATTTACCTCATATCGAAACTCCATAGCTCGGAGAAAATCGCTTTTTTACTTTCGTCCCATGTTACTTTCGACCCCGCTCTCCCCTAGGTGTCAGGCACCGTCTGCCCTGCTTAGTATCATGTAGGCTATTGCTAAAGCTACGCACGGGATTTTAACTTTACGACTTAAAATAGTCTAGAAAATCTGAAACATATTTCTTGCAGAATGCTGAACACTTTTGCAATTCATTCTTGATTGAGATAATAGAGGTCTATGTTGCATCTGGATGTTGTTATAAATGATTATTGTGACGAGTGGGCGGGGCCGAGAGACGTGGGAACAGGAGCGAGGCCAGTGGAGTGATTGGAAATGAGCAACACCTGCTCGACCCACCGGTCTCGAGTCCCACGGAGGAGATGGAGGGATATAAAACCGGAGCGACGACAGTGACGGACGAGAGAGGACCAGGCCTGGGTTTTAGTTTGTGTTTTGGTTTTGATTTGTGCGCGTCAGTCGTCCGTGAGGGGCTGACATGCTGTTTTGTCTTTATTTTGATTATTAAAATCTTATTTGATTGTACGCCGGTTCCCGCCTCCTTTGTTTCCGAAGATTATGAAGGTTTAATCCGTTACAATTATATTATGCATACTCAGAGGAAAAGAGTTCAAAAGATAGTGCAGTACAGTTTTGTAACTTATTTACTTTTACCTGAAATGCACATACAGGTGCATCTTAAAAAATTACAATATAATGGAAAAGTTCTTTATTTTTTGTAATTTAATTAAAAAAGCAAACTCTCTTTTATTCTAGATTCACTGCACACAAACTGAAACATTTCAAGAGTTTTTGTTTTAATTCTGATGGTTATGATGTACAAATTAAAAATTCAGTATCTCAAAAAAAAAAAAAAATAGAATATTTTCTCAAAGATCAATCAAAAAGAGATTTACTCTACCTTTCCTTCAATTACAGTTTTATTTACAATCGCTGGGAAACATCTCTCAAAATATGTCACTTTTTCAAAACTACATCTAGACCTAATTGTTCAAAAAGTATTATTTATTTAGTTATTCATTTTTGGACAAGTAATGTATTACAATATGGTATTAGAAATGTAGCAAATTGTTGTCTTATTCAGAAAAAAAAATATTCTAGCCATCATACCAAACTAGTTTTCTTTCTGTCAGCAGTCCATGCTAAACTGATAAAAACGATTCTGTGGTGAAGTAAATACTACAGAAAAACAAGTTTAATTTCTACATGAAAAAAAAGTAATTTTATATTGAGTAAAACCTACTCAACTTTTCTGATACTGGTGTTCCCATAATGCACTTTCTGATTTTAGTATTTGACTAAAACTTTCATTTCTGTTTAAGTTGGTTGATCACAGAAACAAACAAGCACAGCTGCACACAAGATATTTAAAATAAGCCAAAAGTCTAAACAAAACATTTTAGAAGTAAAGAGAACAGAAAAACTGCATGGTAGCCTTGGTTTAAACATAGAATAATCAGTCTGAAAACATAAGAATAATTATAAATTGAGAAAACATTAAACATTTAAAATAAAGAAAAACAAATCTGTTTTTAAGATGCATCCAGCCATGTCAGCTCTAAAAGCTTTTATCTTCATTTCGCCATCTGGTTGATAATAACCAATACAATAATAACCAAGCCAATCCCAAGGCCGATATGATTCAGCATGAGCGCTGTTTTGGAATTCCTCTTTGCTAATTCTTGCTGTCCTGAGTAGATGGCATCTCGAGTCTGTGAAAACAATTATGAAACATATAACATTTCTTTGAGCCAGTGGTGGATGGGAATGTTCAACATTTATTGTTCCATTTACATTTGATGGAAGAGGTACACTGAAAGCAAATCTGGGCTATAAACTTTATTTTATTTTATTTATAGTAAGAATTGTGAGAAATAAACTTATACCTTTCAGCAAAATTTCAGAATTTTGAGATAAAAAGTTTAATTTACCATTATTATTATTATTATTATTATATCATGGCAGAAACAGGCTTCCATAAGTAACACACTGAAGTAAACGTGAAATTTTGAAGCAGAAAGAGTGAAACTGTATTTATTTATAAAACTTACCATCAGTATTTAATTATTAAGCCATTTAGCTGTTTGCAACAAATTGCACATTAATTTAACTTTGTGAAGTTACCACTGGTTTCTTATCTTTTGCTTGAAAGTAAACATGTTTTTGTATAAATTTGCTAACCTAGCTTTGTTTTATGTTGTTTGTTTTATTATGCACATTGATAACCAAGTTAACATGATAAATAGCTAACCAAGTTGAATAACCACTGAGTTTAGCTAATCCAGTCACAAAATCACATTGAACTATATCTATGTTAAAAACGATTGGCTTGTAAGTATATTTTTTTTCACGTGTATACATACTGGAAGACTTATCTTTCCAGACTCCTAATTATTTGCCTTAGGATATTTCACAAAGCTTGTTATTGATAAAAAACAGCTCCTAAATCTTAGAGGTAGTTAGGGGTAGTCAAGAGGATGTATATTTAAATACATAAATACATATATTATGTTTTATGTATCTTGACACATGCAGCCTAAATTCTAAGAATCATCAGCCAGCTGAATAACTAATAAAATTATTTTTTTTTCTTAAAACTCTTAAAACCATTGCTGTTTAGGGGGTTTCCAGCTCCACATTTTTTATATATAACTAACAGTCATTTAAAGAAAACCGAAAAACAGGAAAACACCAGCGATATCAGTTCTAAGGAAGTTACATGAAAGAGTTTGTCGTGTGATAATGCTTACGTGTTTGTGACCACAAATACAGCTTAAGCTTTAACAATCCTCTCACATTTTGATGAGTGAGTAATATACCTATATGCAGTCAAATGTTTTTGAACAGTAAGATTTTTTATGTTTTTAAAGAATTCTCCTCTGCTCACAAAGCCTACATGTATTTGGTCCGAAATACAGCAAAAGCAGTAATACTGTGAAATATTTGATATTTGATGAAATATTTAAATATTTAAAATGACTGCTTGCTATTTGCAAATATATGTTAAAATGTAATTTATTCCTGTGATATTAAAGCTGACTTTTAGCATAATTTCTCCATTCTTCAGTGTCACATGATCCTTCACAAATCATTCTAATATGCAGATTTTTGGAAATAGCAAGGAAGCTTTAAATTGATCACAAGTGATGATAAAGATATTTGTAATGATACAAAATACTTAAGATAAATGCTGTTCTTCTGAACTTTCTATTCATTAAAGAAATTTGAAAAAAATGTTTTCAACATAATAATAATAATAATAATGATGATAATAATAATAATGAATTTTTTTTTCTTAGGAGAAAATCTGAATATTAGAATGATTTCAGAAGGATCATGTGACTCTGAAGATTAGAGTAATGATGCTTAAAATTCATCTTTGAAATGACAGGAATAAGATACATTTGAAAATATATTAAAATAGAAAAAGTAGTCATAAATAGTAACAATATGTCACAATATTACTTACGCTTGCATGTTGAATCAAATAAATGCAGGTGTAGTAAACCAAAGTTAATTCTTTAAAAAAAAACATGAAAAATAAAAAAATCTGTTCAAAGACTTTTGACTTGTTGTATATATTGATTTACAGTAGTACAAACACGCACGCACGCACACACACACACACACACACACACACACATGCGTATATATGTTACAAAGTTTAATGCTTGTAAATGTTAAATTTATTAATTAAAAGACAAACACATGAACTAATATATACTTACAGAGCAGGAGAAAACTAGCGCAGCAATGCCCAGAGGTAAACAGCAGCACAGTAAGGTAAAGATGGAGTAACCCAAGTGATCTGGCACTGGTCTAGCCAGTGGAGCAGTGGTCACAAAAACTGCAGGCTGTACAGCGACCCCAGACTGTCCTGGATATGGACGTGTGTGACTGAAAGGCTGGCTAGGATCCATTTGTCAGATTATTGGATTTTGATTGTAATTTTCTTTCTGCCTTGGGGTCTGCAGCAATGTATGTATTACTGTTCTCTGGTCCAGACTTTTCTGTTCTGAAGTTAGCCAACAAATGAGAGGAGAGGTGAGTTGTAGGTTTTAGGGGAGGAGTGACATGAATTTTACCCGTTTCAATTATACTCTGTGACTGCAGACACCAAGTTGTGGTTTTACGTGTACTCAGATGAAATACATGAAATATCAGGTGGGTTAAGAGGTTTATTTCACCTAGTGGAAGTGAATCTTCCCCTTTTTAATCTTTTTCCTCTTGTCAGCATTCCGTTCCATTTACCCATTACAACATGGGTTATTTAGAAGAAAAAGTGAGAGACTTTTTTTTTTTTTTAGGCCAAATCATTCCTCACTAGGCCTACACATGAACTGATGTAATGTCAAGTAAATTCACCTTTATTTGTATATCGCTTTAAACAATCACTTTAAACAATACTCAAACAGGAAAATGTTTTGTCAGTAATGCAGTAGGACATTAACAAAGAGTCATTTTTCTTCCAATAGTGTCTGTTCAATCAGTCAAGCATCCCCAACTAAGCGAGCCAAAGGTGACAGTGGTAAGGAGCCAAAACTCCATCAGTGACAGAAATGGAGAAAAAAAAAAACTTGGGAGAAACTAGACTCAGTTGGGGGTAGTGTTGTCACGGTACCAAAATTTCAGTATTCGGTTCCGATACCAGTGAAAATCCACGGTTCTCGGTACCAGTTTCGGTACCAAAGCAAAACACAAAAATATGCTAATTAAAAAAAAACTTTTTAGCACTAAAAATAAAACCAATGCCGTTCTTTATACTTATTTACAATTGTGTTTAAAGTTTTTCTACAAGTTATATAATTATGAAAAACAGTAAACAAGTTTCACCCAAATTTAATTTGTCTTTTAATTTATGAAATTTAAACATTTTATTTCTGGTAAATAAAGGGGATTTCTATTAAAATTAAAACATGTAAGAAATATTGTGATTTATTTCTTTAAAAAATATAGTTTTATAATTTTTTTCAATGGTAGTAGCAGTATCACATACATTTTACTAAATAATAGTAATATTTCTAGCACAATGCCTTTATGTAAAAATTAACTTTTAGGCCTAATGAATGCATATTTGTCATTTTAACTGAACTTAAGACTGGTGGTGATGCTTAAGATATTTTTGGTCATTGAGGGTTTCTGTAAAAAAATAGTAATAGATCATATTAATTATTATTAAAAGATAATACTACTACTAATTCTACTATCATACTAATGTATATCCAATGCACTATGAATTGATGAGCTGCTGGGTTCATGAATATTAATCACGTTGTCTGCGCTCGGTCAAACTGATTTGCTGAAATCAAAACAGGGACGGTACTAAATCAGCGCCAGCCAATGATATTGCCATTTGCGCATTAGCTCCGCCCACTACTGGAGAAACCGGTATGTCTTCTGCTTGTTCAAAAATGTATATGAATAATTCTAAATGAACTCCATTAGAGGAAAAGACAATAAAGAATAGTTTACATATAGCGTGTCGATTCAGCGTGGTAAGACTCTCGCTCTCTCTCTCTCTTTTGCATATGTGAGAAACTGAAAAGATCGCTTGATGGAGAGAGAACTCTGAAGCTCAGATGCTGAAATTAATGCAAGCGTCACGCGCTTCAGTCTATGTAGTAAACAAACGCGCACGTCCCTGCCATTCATTAATTCACACAGAGAAGCGCAGAACACGGTTCATATTTCAAGCAACATTTGCGGCTTAACATTTACAGATACTGGTCCATATGGAGATTTGATTAATTTATGCTAACTTTGACAAATTCTATGACTGTCCATATTAAAATGTAATTTTCATCTTCATGACTGGATTTTGAGATTCCGTCCTCATTTTCTGCTTCGCGGAAATCATAGCGCTGAACCGGGTTTGAAGGGGACCTCGGTACTACCGGTACTTAAAGAAACCTGGTACCGTCACATTTACATTTTTTTAATACCTACTTGGTATCGAAGTACCGGGTCTTTTGACAACACTAGTTGGGGCCATTTCAACCAGCATGGCGTGGTTTGATTACAGGCTGCAGCATAGGTCAGATTGTGCTTATCTGGTTCCTGTGGCCTTGTGCTGGTGTTCGTCGAGGTGATGAGGTTTTCATAGGGGATCTGTCTCTGGGGTGCATCTAGTTGAAATGGTCACCGCTGACATTCAGGACCTCGGAATAAGAATGAAAGAATGATCATATTTATCAAAGGTGCTGATATTTTTGGCCATGACTATATATATATATATATATATATATATATATATATACACGGGATATATTTGGGTAGCGTTGTTGGTGATTATTTCAAAGTTTTGATAAGGAAAGTAAGGCGCTGTCGATCAGTGTGTGCTGATTGAGATGGAAGCGCCTGGAAGTGTGAGTGTGACGCTTGATCATCTAACGTGACGACATGGCATTTTAGTTGACCCCGCGAAACGTTGCACTGTGAAAGTGTATTTTAGCATTCGCACAGGTTGTTGGCCACAAAAGAATTCTGTCAGCATCAAGAATGAACAGCGCAATTGTTTTGTTCTTAGATAACGTGAATAAAGTTAATGAGATTGTTGTGAGTGGAATTCGTCATAAATGAGTCTTATACAGCAGTAATGCCTTTGATGCAACCGGCAAAAAAAATCCTATTGTCAAACGTGCCGCCATATATCAAATGCGAAGTGATTTAAAGAGAATTGGCAAGGCATGGGAAACTGTATCGCAGATTAGAAAGATTACTTTAAACTGTAAATCTGCACAATTTAAGCACGTTGTTACTTTCCGTAGACAATTTTACATGATTTTAAATAATGGTCAGGAGTTGAATCTTGCACTGAAGTTTAAGATCGACGATTTTGACTGTTATTTATGTAACATAAGAAACAATTAAATGTTTTAAGTGTGATCAGGAAGTGCACCTTCTCCAGAGAACGAAGAACATGAAACAATTCAGAATGATGTGTGTCTTGAATGAGGGATCGGGATAGTATTTTCAGCATTTAACAACTTAAATTATGCCCTGCTCCTCACACTACTATTATATTCTGCCAGAGTGGACTGCAACGTATCGTCATTTGGACTACTGTGGTAGGCTACTGCTCTTTGTCACATCTGTAATAAATTATTATGATTAAGTTACATGTGTCTATCTGTTACGTTTCTCTTATACACTGTATACTTTATACACTCACTCTTTATTGGTTGATTTGTTGTTTATAAAAATAAATAGAAAAACCAATGCAATACGTTTTTTATTGCACAGTTACATGATGTGTGGGTTTTAAGTCTGATTTAGTTTATGTACTTTATTGGCATAGTTTGTGTCTACATTAAAGCATGTCACAAAATGAATAATTGCGATCATAGTAATATATAAGGTAATAATATGAATATTAAAATTCCCAGACAGCAATATAGTGTTGGCCCAGATCCGCATCTGGGCTGACAATGCTTGCTGTCTGGGTTGGGTCTGGGCTATTTAAGGCTCAGGTGTGGCTCAGATTTGGGGATTCTGGTTTACTTAAGGCTGAGAATTGGCACCAATAATAAAACCTATTTTGGCCCAGATCAGGGCCAGCTAAGGCTGATTAACTGGCTGAGATTCGGGCCGGTTATGGCCCATGTGTGGCCTGAGTGTTTAATCCAGTTCTGGGCCACTTCAGGGCCGTCATTCTTTACAGTACTTGGGCCGAGGGAAAAGTCATTGTGTGGCCTGGATCTGGGCCAGAAGACATTTTCTATGTGGGAAGGAATGCCTATACTCTTGAAAAGATTAAAGCTTTTCTGAAAAGTACAAAAGGAATGAAGGGAGTTCAGGTAGAGGATTTCTTTCCTGATCGAGAATTGTTTATAGAGTCGGCAAGAAAGAAAAAAGTTTGGGGAGTCCCACAGAATGAGAAATATACAGAGATGTATAAAGTACTGGAGACCCAGACTTGAGTAAAAGTACAAGTGCTCTATCAAAAAAATGACTTGAGTAGAAGTTGAAGTGCTCTTTAAGCACCACACTTAAGTAGAAGTACTAAAGTATTCAACATTTTTTTGTACTTAAGTATTGCAAGTAGTCTATTTGAAAATTTACTACTCAAGTACTGAAAGTAAAAGTACAAGTATTGTGTTATGTAGTTATTAAAGAAAGTACTCAAAAGTTTGAACATACTGTTTTTACTATTTCAAATGATTAACCTAAAGGACAATCACAATTCCTTTGACTGTAACTTTTTGTAAACAAAAAACAGATTAAAGGGTTAGTTCGCCCAATTTGCAAAATTATGTCATTAATAACTTACCCTCATGTTGTTTCAAACCCGTAAGACCTCCGTTTATTTTTGGAACACAGTTTAAGATATTTTAGATTTAGTCTGAGAGCTCTCAGTCCCTCCATTGAAGCTGTGTGTAAGGTATACTGTCCATGTCCAGAAAGGTAAGAAAAACATTATCAAAGTAGTCCATGTGACATCAGAGGGTCAGTTAGAATTTTTTGAAGCATCGAAAATACATTTTGGTCCAAAAATAGCAAAAACTACGACTTTATTCAGCATTGTCTTCTCTTCCGTGTCTGTTGTAAGAAAGTTCAAAACAAAGCAGTTTGTAATATCCGGTTCGTGAATGAATCATTCGATGTAACTGGATCTTTTTGAAACAGTTCACCAAATCGAACTGAATCGTTTTAAACGGTTCGCGTCTCCAATTAATCCAATGACTTAAGCTGTTAACTTTTTTAATGTGGCTGACACTCCCTCTGAGTTAAAACAAACCAATATCCCGGAGTAATTCATTTACTCAAACAGTACACTGACTGAACTGATGTGAAGAGAGAACTGAAGATGAACACCGAGCCGAGCCAGATAACGAACAACACATTGACTCGTTCACGAGTCAAGAACCGTTTCTGTCAGACGCGTCCGATTCGAGAACCGAGGAACTGATAATACTGTGCATGTGTGATTCAGCGTGAAGCAAACCGACACACAGAGCGTCTGAACCGAACTGACTCTTTTGGTGATTGATTCTGAACTGATTCTGTGCTAATGTTATGAGCCCAGCCAGGTAAACCGAAGGCTTGCAGTCAACGCCAATGACGCCATTACCTCGAGCGCAAAAGAACCGGTGAACTGTTTTCTTCAACTGGTTTATTGAATCGAACTGTCAGAAAGAACTACTGGTGATTCGAAAACCAATGCAACCGGTTCTTGACTTGTGAACGAGTCATTATCTGGCTCGGCTCGGTGTTCATCTCTCTCTTCACAGCAGTTCAGTCAGCACGCGCAGTCTTCTTAATCGCTTGATTCGCTCAATGATGTGCCAGCTTCATCAAACCTGCCATCTACAGTTCTGGCAGTGGTAATGTGGGTTTGTAATGGAATGATTCGTAACATTTTTATAATTGTAACGAGTAACGATGCAGCACATAAAAAAAATATCGGAGTAAAAGTATTAAACTCATCGAAAATATGTATTGAAGTAAAAGTGGAAGTAGGAGAAAAAAATAGTAGCTACTTAAGTACAGTAGTGAAGTAGTTCTACTTCGTTACTATACATCTCTGGAAATATACAGGCTGAAGAAAATTGTTCAAAAGCAGAGATCAACTATGTTGAATGATGAAAAAACAACACTATAATCTTTCTTTTTCCTTTGTTAATTTTTTGTTTTTGTTATGCTCAGTCTAATTTCATATTCATTTATTCATGAGTAATTTAAGGCTGGGCAGTTTTAACATAAATGATGCAAGGGATCATAGAAAAAGAACAATGCTGTTTGAATTAATAAAGCAAAAAAAAAAAAAAAAGGAAAGTCATGTTTGTTCAGGAGACTCATACTGATGTGCAGAATGAGAATGCATGGAAAATGGAGTGGGAAGGAGAGGTGTTTATGAGTCATAAGACTAACATCAGTGGAGGTGTAACCATTTTACTAAGAAAAAAATATAATTCCAGTTTCGTTTGTAGTGGAAAATGTTGTTGAGGGACAGTTTATTGAAATTACAGGCTGAGTTTGAAAATTTTACGTTTGTATTTCTAAATATGTATGCACCTGTTATGGGAGGTGAAAGGATTTTGTTTTAAAGCTAAAGATGTAGTAGAAAATTGCAAACCTGAAGACTATCTATTTATTGGGGGTGATTTTAATTGTACAGAAAATCATAGTGTTGATAGGAACCATAAATAACCTCATATGGAATCACAATGTGTTTGAGACAAATTACAAAAGAACATCTGTATGATATTTGGAGAGTGTTGAATAGAACACAGAGGCAGTATACATGGACACAAGTGAGAGAATACCATGTAACAATGGCTTGGCTAGACTAGACAGGTGGTATTGTTTTAAAAATAACTGTAATACTATTAAATGTTGTGCAATTCAGATCATTGTTTGGTCAGCTGTAATGTTTTTATTAATAATGTTAAGCCAAGAAGTACTTATTGGCATTTTAATACTGGTCTATTGCAAGATAATTATTTTTGTGAGGTCTTAAATTTTTTTGGGGAACGTTTTAAGAAATAGGGAGTCATCTTTTGATTCTCTGCAGCAATAGTGGGGTAATGGAAAAATACAGATACAGCAACTGTGCTGTATGTATACTCTCAATGCTTCTAGAAAAATGTCCAAATCGTTGGAAGATCTAGAGAGAGAAATATTAGAATTACAAACTTCTTTGGCATCTGTGGGAGACCAAGAACGTTTTAAGGTTCTCAAAGATAAAAAGAAAGTTTTAGGTGATTTGCTACATATAAGGGCACAGGGTGCTCTGGTACGATCAAAGTTTCAAAGTGCAGTACAAATGGATGGTCCAACCAACTTTTTCTTTGGACTTAAAAAAAAAAAAAAAAAAAAGAATGGCCTAAATAAAATTAAGCATTCTTTGTTATCAGAATCTGGCACAGAAATTACGGAGCCTAAGGAAATTAGGAAAAGAGCAGTGGCATTTTATTCAGAGCTGTACAGGAGTGAATACACAGAGGTGGAGGAGATAGCCAGTTGGTTTTATGAGGGTCTACCTAAAGTTCCAGTTAAAGCAAATGCTGACCTGAAAAAACCTTCTAAGAAAGGTGAATTGTATGATGCCCTAAAGAGCATGGAGTGTGGGAAAGCTCCATGGATTGATTGAATCCCTATAAAGTTTCATAAGTCTTTCTGGGCTGTGTTAGGTGATGGTCTGCTAGAGATGTTCAATGACAGCTTGACCAGAGGGTTGCTGCCAATGAGTTGCAGAAGAGCAGTAATCACCCTTTTACAGAAGAAAGGTGACCTCAAAAACATAAAGAACTGGCGACCTGTGTCACTCCTATGCTCTGATTTTAAGATTTTATCCAAAGTCTTGGCAATTAGATTAAGAGAGGCAATTGGTTGGGCCATCCATGTGCACCAGACATACTTTGTACCTAATAGATCTATTTTTGATATATATCTATTATATAATTAGAGACATTATAGATATCTCTAGATCATTGGGTTTAAACGTTGGTCTTTTTCCTTGGAACAAGAAACAGCTTTTGACCGGGTTGAACATAACTACCTCATTAAGACATTACCAGACATTAAGAGTGTTTGGTTTCAGTCCGAGTTTTATTAAAAAAGATTGGGGTGTTGTAAAGGAACATTGAGAGTGTACTTAAAAATAATGGTGGCCTGAGTGCACCTTTTAAGATCACAGGGGGCATAAGGCAAGGATGCGCTTTGTCAGGCATGTTGTATGCTTTAGCAATTGAACCATTGCTAGTAAGAATAAGAGCAAATATTGATGGTTGGAGTATACCGCAATGTGATTTCAAAATTAAATTGTCGGTTTACATTGATGATGTTATTGTTATTGTGAATAATCAAGAAGAGGTGAGAGGTGGAGAATCTGAGAATAATAATTGATGATTTTGGGAGCTGTCTTCAGCTATGGTAATTTGGACTAAGACTGAAGCGTGGGAAGGTAAATGCCTTCCTAATTTACCTGCTGGTCTTGAATGGAAAAAAAATAGCTTTAAATATTAAGGTGTATACCTTGGAGATGATTCAGTATTACAAAAAAAAAAAAAAAACTGGGAGGGTGTTTTAGAAAAAACAAAAGGACGACTGGAAAAATGGAAATGGCTGTGGCCCAAATTGTCATTTAGAGGACATGTTATAGTCAGCAATAATTTGGTGGCTTCAACACTCTGGCATCACTTGGCATGTACTGAGCATCCAAGTGGACTTCTTGCAAAACTACAAGCTCTCATTGTGGACTTTTTTTGGACTAAACTTCACTGGTTGCCGCAAAGTGTACTATATCTTCCTAAGGAGGAAGGGGGCAAGGACTAGTACATCTGGCCAGCAGAGGAGCAACTTTTCGTTTACAATATATTCAGAGATCTTTAATTGGACCTGAAGATCTTGTTTGGAGGAATGTTGCTAACTTTGTTTTGAGTAAAGCTGGAGGCCTGGGACTAGACTCTGCTTTGTTTTTAATGGACTCTAGCAAAATTCAGCTGAATGGACTGACTCCATTCTATAAATGGGTGTTTAAAATATGAAGCTTATTCAAGAAAAGAAGAGGGGCTTTCGGTTTGTCTTTATTTTGGTTATTAGAAGAACCGACTGTATTTGGATCTAGATTTGATGTTTCAAGTGAAGCTGCATGGGGATTTGAAAATGCAATGTGGAGAGCAAGAAAAGTTAAATTGTGTCATATAATAGCTGCTGGGGGGCCCGAGTTAGATAACTCACAAAAGGTTGCTTCTTGCATTGGAGTTAGAGCAAAAAGATTAGCAGGGGAAAAAAAATTCTGTGGAAAAAAGATAAATTTTCATTGTTTTATGGAGTGTACAAGATTGTGCTTGTCAGAAGGATGTGAAGTTGTATATATTTGTAAAAATAGGATAAAAAGAAGAGTGTGGGTTGTTTTTAAATTTTATAAGATGATGAAAGACTTGATGTTCTTTTTGGTTCAGTGGTGTTACAATGATGCAATTTGCTCTGTTGTTGATGAACTTTTATATTTTTCTTGTTTGTTACACTGATCCCAATGTCAATTTTGTTTGCATCATTATTGTATTAGAATTGTTTTGAAGCTGTGAAATGTTTGGTTAAAATTCAAATTCTGTCTCTCTCTCTCTCTCTCTCTCTCTCTCTCTCTCTCTCACACACACACACACACACACACACACACACACACAAAGTGCAAAACTCTTTTTTGAACATTTCATTTGAACATCCAATAGCAAATACTTAAACTAATAACAAAACATACGTACAGTAGCTGATTCAGAAGTGCCAGATTGTTGTAGCAAAGTCAGAATTACCTCCTCTCCTAGCTTCTCGAAATGGTTGTCCATAAAATGGAAATGGTTGTCAACACTAACTGTGGTTACTGAAACCACGCCTTCTTTCATTGTGTGAACCTTTGGGCAGCATTATGCAAATATTTCCACATAGTGACAGACAAATGGGAGCATGTTTGAATGAGCCATTTTAAGGGGCGTGGCAGAGTCTTAACTTTGATAACGAATATCTCTTTGGATTTGACACTTTAGTCTTTGCAACTTTACAGATCTTTTTTATGCACCAAGAGCTTGTAACACTCCAAAGAAAGAAAGGAAACATTTTAAATGCATCATATGACCCCTTTAAAGAAAAGGCCAATTTTTAAAGGCGCTTAACACAGTTAGATAGTAAAATGGACAAAACCATTAAAAAATAAACGGGGTGCTCAACAAATGTACACAGACAACACAACTGTTAGTTCATAAGAAACTTTGTTTGTTTGAGATCTGTTTAACTCCCAGAGGAAGGCATGTAGCCGAAACGCGTTGGAGTTTTTTTGAAGGTTAATGTGACCAAGCCATAACAATAAAGGCTTTTTTACTTTTGTAATTGAGAGTGCCTTGGAGTTCCTTTTTGATTTTTGATTTTTGGCATCTAGTTTCCCATCCAAAGAGCACCTCTATTTAAACAATTTTGGAGTCCAGGAAGCGCTCCTCTACCATTCCTTTTTTCATTTTGGTCTTTGTTTGACAATAGTGAAGAAAGCATGTTGCAACATCAAATGAACATGAGCCAGATGAAGATGAAGATGAAGAAGAAGACTACTAGACAGACAGAACATAAGCGACAAAGGAAGGACATCTGCCATGAGTCACATACTGTACATTAAGTAATTAGAATTACCCAAAAAGTAGTACAAAAGGGTCTGAGGAGTAAGCTACTCTTCAGATGCAGCCTGCATTAAGCGTGAACGACACTTGATACCCTAATGAGGGGTGCTTGGCAGCATCGCCAATATTGCTGCTTAGAGTTTGATTATAGAACTTGTAACCTAGCTGATTTTTTTTTAATTGTTGCATTAACTGCTTGGTATTGTAACCAATATTATAAGAGGGTGTATTGTTACTATTGCCTCCTGTGAGACTTTACTTTTAACCACAAACTGAGCCTCTAGCGTGTTTTAGGTTTTTTCTACTTAAAAGTGTAAATTGATTATGTTTCTGTTAATGTACATTTCTGACAATATAGACATTAGTTATGGGGTGACTGCATCTATTTCAGATGTATAATAACTGTTTTCCCCAAAGACTTAAGTTATAGTAGCTGAAAAGTATTTAAAGTGAAACATGTATTGTTATAGATCAGGGGTGCATCCTGTTTTTGGAGAGCTACAGTACCTTCCAACAGAGGGACTACCCGTGCAGGGCCAGCACTAAGGGGTCAATGTTTTGCCAATGAGAAAAAACTCAGAGGCTCTGTGCTGGCAGCCCACTGGGGGCCCCTTAGGCTATCTTTAAGTGGGCCCGAAAGTGCAGGTACAGGCTTGTTTGCAGGCAGTGTTGGGGAGTAACTAGTTACATGTAACGGCGTTACGTAATTTAATTACAAAATTATTGTAACTGTAATTAGTTACAGTTACTACGAAAAAATTAGTAATTAAATTACAGTTACTTATGAAATTTTTAACGATTACAAAGGGGATTACATTTGAATATTTACACGCATCCACATACAGATTTAACTGATTTCTTTCCCAAATTGCACTGACTATTCTGAGACATACCGCCCTAATAATTTCCGGGATGCGGAAATACAGTCTGGTTCGTAGAATCCAGTCATAAATACGGAATGCCTAACGCGGACGGAATATGCCACATTTTGGATGACTAAATCAAAAGTAGGTCAGTAGCCTACACTTGAATCAAAACATGACATGGACTAGTGTCTGTGAATATTAAGCCCCAAAAATGCAATATATGACTTGCACATTCTGCGTGTCTGTGGAAATCAGGCGCGGACTGGACACCGGGAGAACCGGGACAATTCCCGGTGGCCTGGCAGCCGATTTTGCCCTCCATTTAATATCATTATTGTATAATTGCCTGCCGAATGTACTAAAGCGATCATTTGCGAATCCGCCATTTGATAATTAAATCTCTAATAAATCATGAATTGTTAGTCATGACTCGCGCGCTCTCCGCGCCTCCGCCAAACGGTTTGGATCAGACTCCGAGTAATCAATGCGAGAGAGAGAGAGAGAGAGAGAGAGAGAGAAAGAGAAAGAAAGAAAGAAAGAAAGAATAGAGTGGACAGCTGGAGCAGAGAAGCAGAACTACTGTTCAGGGTTTCAGGTCAGTTTCATCTGTAAAGATGCTTTTTTGTCTTTGTTTTTTTATTTATTTAATCAAGCAGCAGCACGTTGCTCATCAGTCATTACTCAAAATACAATATAAAGGACATCATTATTATCTGTTGTAATGATACAGTAGTAATTTAGCTGAAAAAAATTCAGATTTTTTTTATAGGTTTAGGGGGAGCTACGACAGACAACAACACAACCCTTACGAAAATTAACGTTTTAATATTTAACTATAAATCCAGAGAAAATGGTTACTATTGTTTAACTGTGATAACCAAAAATGTAAAATTATTTTACAAATGTATTTATTTAAAAATAAATACAAATCCATTTGCAAAAAAAAAAAAAAAAAATTACTCAAGGTTATTTTACTTTTATATAGGCTAATAAAAGCATGGTTAATTTTTGTAAGGGAAAAATATGGATTATATATAGGATTTTTCTATAAAGATATTGTAGTATTGTAGAGAGTATTGTATTGTAAAGTATAGTTTTGTTCAATCTTGAGTATTAAAGTCATGAGAGAGATGCATAACAGGGCAAAATAAAGAAACTGAAGAGAAAAATGAAAGTGAAGGTGCAGTTCAGGAGAGAACTTTTAATTATTTTGCATGTCCCCAAATTAAAGATTTAAAATAGATAAAAAATAGTTTTGTCCATGAATTTGTTTGTATGAGTTTGAATTTTCCAGTCTGATTTTTTTTCCCAGTCCGCCCCTCCTGTAAATTAATGGCAAAGACATGGTTTCATTTTCTACACATAGGCCTACTGAAGCTCGCAGTGTTTTCAACCTCTGCCGCCTCAATATAGGAGTACATGAGCACATAAACATAATTTCTAGAACTGCTCTGTGTCACTTCATGTGCATTTTACTTATTTTGAGAAAACTATCATCATATACAAAGAGACAGCAGTTTAAAAGAAACACCAATGTTTAGGATTTTATTACACAGAATACGTCACATGCTTATTAGATAACTGTATTTAAGTTGATGTATATGCTTTTATTTATTATTCTTTAATTTTCACAAATTTACAAAAGTAATCAAAAAGTACTCAAAAGTAATTAGTTACATTACTTTAATAAAGTAATTGAAAAAGTTACACTACTATTACATTTTAAACAGGGTAACTTGTAATCTGTAACCTATTACATTTCCAAAGTAACCTTCCCAACACTGTTTGCAGGGGTTGCTCTCCTTTGTTCAGTAGCTTTGTACAGAAGTTGGGTGTGTTTGTGTGTATGTATGTATGTTTAGTGTGGTGTCACTAAACCACAATGTTAAAAATACAAAACATTTCTTCATATTCAGTTAGGAAATACATAGCATGACAAAGAGTTTTTTTTTTTTCTTTTGCTGCTGTTGCACAAAATGGGCAGGATTGGTGGTGCTTTAGTACAGAGAGCTGTTTTGAAGACCGTTATGGATGTACAAATTTATGAATGAACCGTATATATATGTAACATGTATGTAATGTATGTATGTAATATACTCCTGTTCAAAGGACCTTGAACTTAGCATTACGTTTGGTGTGTGCATTTTTTGCCGTGACTTTTTGGCTTTTTTTATTCAATATTATTGTATTTTTCTGACTATAAGTCGCACCTGAGTATAAGTTGCATCAGTCCAAAAATACGTCATGATGAGGAAAAAAACATATATAAGTCGCATTGGACTATAAGTCGCATTTATTTAGAACCAAGAACCAAGAGAAAACATTACTGTCTACAGCCGCGAGAGGGCGCTATATGTGTTCAGTGTATAGACTACAGGAGCACTGAGCAGCATTAGAGCGCCCTCTCGCGGCTGGAGACGGTATTGTTTTCTCTTAGTTCAGTTCTCTGGGTTCATGTCAAATTAATTTTGATAAATAAGTCGCACCTGACTATAAGTCGCAGGACCAGCCATACTATGAAAAAAAGTGCGACTTATAGTCCGGAAAATACGGTAATTGAATCTACGCACCATATTATAAACATTCATTTTTGCTTTACTTAACTGGTGCAGAATTTGTTCATACTTTTCATTTAGTAACATCTACAAGCAATATGAATGCTCCTGAGCTAAATTTACAAATTATTTTTTTGCTTTACCATTATGGTGTATGGAGTGTAGATTGATGTGGAGAAAAAGTAATTTAAAGCAGTTTAACATAAAGTAGCAACATAACAAAATGTGAAAAAAAATGAAGGCGTGTGAATATTTTCGCAAGGCTCTATAGATTTCACAAGAAATCTGAAGAATATTTACAGACTGCCAGACCTACAGAAGAGAGAAGTAAATGAGTCACTGCAATTCACAGAAACATATGTATTCCAGGCAGCGAAACACAGTTTTGCAGTTGTCAATATGTGAATTTTGTGGAAAAATCATACTCTATATATTGCATTGTTATATATTATTTTTACAACTCATAAATTAAATATTTACTATCTTATATTCTGCATAACTGGGCGTGTTTTTAAAACACACACACTTACACACACACACTTACAAACACACTTACACACACTTAAGCACACAGTTAGATATAAACACAGTACATACACAAGCAGGCACATAAAATAATGGCATTAATATACTACACAGAGCATTGGACTTCTGTCGAAGTGATTCAATTCTTTGTTCTTCTGTTGGAGTGTTTTAATTGTTTAAATTTGTACTCCTTTGGACTGCGTTATTAATTCTTTAAATTTATGCTTATGCTTCAGTGAACCTTAAGTGTTTATGAGTCCTCAATCAATAACACTATCCACTACTATGTTTAAATTGTATTTTGTAAGCGCAGACTAGATGAAAATGTGTGTCTCACTCTACCAGACGCAGCGTTGCAATTTGCCTGAAAAAGAAAAATGGGTACTTAACATTTTAAACCTTTTTATGTTTAAAAACAACAACCAACATTCTTTCAAAAAATATAGTGGGAGATACAATAGACTTTAATTTGTTTAAAGCATAAATTGTGTTGATAGAATAGATTTATTAGTGTTTACAGTTTTACAGATTGCGAACACACTATAACTGATTCATTTGGCCCAATTTTCCAAACCATTCATTCAGTTCCAAGACACATTTCTCATTTAACGCATTTCACACACATTACAATTTTCTCAGTGTTTTCTGCAAAAATCTACACTAAAACGCTCTCATTTTGCATGAGCTTAACCATGTTCTCATTCAGAAAATACAAACACAATATACTGTAATTACCTCAAGCATCACAATATGAACTCAAATAACACACATTTATCCATCTGTAAACATTGCAGTGAATAACACAACTGATGACACAGAATCTCGGGATAATATATAGGGTCGCAGGTGATTGTGTGTGCTTTGGAAAATGAATCCTAGAGGGAAAAAAAGAGGAAAGGAGGGGAAAAAGAAGAATGAAGGGGAGAGGGTCAAAGGACATTTGTTCCTGATGCTATACACAGCACTATAGCTGACCATGTTTTTGTGCATGAGAACAGCTTGCCAACAGGCTCATCTACAGGGTTTCTACACTACTTAGACATACAGTATATAGAACATGGTACCATTACGTTAAATCAGATAACTTTTACTTTTCTATGTACAGTAAATACTGAAGCACAAGTTGGTCACCCTCAAACTCATAACTGTTTTTTTGTAGCCAAGTACTTCTTACATATACTGCATTTTTGCAAAACTGAGAGCTGGTTCTATATTCTATTGTGGGTTCATATTCAGTTCTTTGGTATTTGACCTTTCTATTGCTTTTCATATTTTATACTGTAAGATCTCTGTAAGTAGTGTAATGAAAATATAATTTCTTAAAGCTTATTGTTGAATTTCACTGTATCTACTGTATTTAACATACAGTATAATATAAAAGATATTGAGCTGTAAATGATTCCTGATTGCCAAAAGAAGTTTTTTGCAACAGTGTTGTAAATTGATCTCACTAGTATGTAAGACTGTGTTGTAGTGTGTGTTTTTTTTAGGGCTTGTGTGTCATGTCTGAGGGAAAAGTTATATATGGGAGCGAGGCCGGTGGAGTGACTGGAGATGAGCTACACCTGTTCGACCCATCAGTCGGCTGGTGCGCTGTTTTGTGTTTATTTTGAATTATTAAAGCTTTGTTTGATTGTCCGCCGGTTCCCGCCTCCTTCTTCCCGATGATTAGGAAGATTTTATCATTACACTGAGTTTGAGAAAAAGAGGCACAATTTCAAGAAATCTGTTATGCAATCGAGAAAAACTGTCATACACAGTTTACCAAAAAGTGTCCCTCTTTTACTGACTTCACTCCTACATGACTATTCACAAGCTGTTTTATTGAAGGTATAAATGCTTGAAAATAATATATAACATTTTCAAGTCCATTCATTTTTGTAGCACACCAGCCACCCAATAATTTCAATAAGCCTGTTTTGCTAGTTTTAATATAACACAAATCGCAAATTTTAAATTCTGTCAATTTTATCACGAAATACAAACAATAAATGTGTTTTTCTGCTATTTTAATGTGGCGTGAGATCACTATATTCGCCTCAGTTCAATCGGCATGTGAATCAATCATCTTTTCCTCTTTTCTAGCATGAAATAAACATATACTGTAAATATATATAATATAAGAAGAGACGTTGAAAAATCTGAACTTAATAAAATGAATGTCTCATTTATGCTAATTGTTTCGAAAATCATCAATAAAACAACTTGTGAATAGTCATAACAGTCGCAATATAACAAAAGAAAGAAAGAAGAAAAATACTCACATTTTAGTTAGCTTAGTTAGGCTAATTAATTTAATCTAATTTAGGTCTTTCTTTGACAAATTCAAGTCCTTGGTCTTTAATTTATAGGTTTGTGTATTCTCAGTGGAATACATAAAAATACATTCCATCATTTTAATTAAAAGGTCCCCCTCGGTGGGCCCCCAATCAACCCTGGCACACATGTATGTGCGGTCACTGTGATTTTACCAAGTCAGATATGTTCCTGGATCACCTTTTTTTTTGATCCTGGGACAACATTAGTGTCCAAAAACACAGACCTAATCCAATCCCTAACCCTAAACCTAACATTACCCATAATTTATCCCTAAATTCAGAAGGTAATGATTGCAGAATAACAGGGGTGTAGAAGCATCTAACCCTTACTGTAAACCTAAAACTGATATTTCCTGTAAACTTGTTCCTCAAATCTAATTGTTTGATTGGGACAACAATGTTGATAATATTTAATATTTAGAGAAATCACATTCAGCAGTGCCTATCCTGCATACACTCTTAAAAATAAAAATGGTTCTTCTATGGTATTGCTTGAAGAACCCTTTGAAGCACCTTTATTTTTAAGAGTGTACCCATACAATATGTCCCTGATTTTTATGTTGTATGTTTATGAATTTAGCAAATGTTTTTTTTAAAAGGATGAGTGCCAAACGTTTTAGCATAGATTGAACTTACTGTAACTTCTCCTGTTTTACTGGAGGTGCCACCTGGTGGAATCAACATGTAACATGAGTGACATAACATACAGCGAAGTATGGTAACCCACACTCAGAATTTGTGCTCTGCATTTAACCCATCCAAAGTGCACACACACACAGCAGTGAACACACACCCGGAGCAGTCATTTATGCTGCAGTGTCCAGGGAGCAGCTGGGGGTTCAGTGCCTTGCTCAAGGGCACCTCAGTCATGATATTGCCGGCCCAAGACTCAAACCCACAACCTTAGGGTTAGGAATCAAGCTCTCTAACCACTAGGCCACGACTTCCCCCACGATGAGCTCAGAAAAATAAAATCTTAGGACACAAATACTAAAACACTTCATACGTGCCTCAGATCAACTCATTTTTCTATGACACTAGCAGAGGTTTTCACCAAACAAGTACAAACTGTCATAAAACATTGACCTAAGAACCTAATGCAGCATTATACAATATTTTCTTTTGTAAAATGTTTTTAAAAAATAAGAATGACAACTCTCTACTGTTTAAAATTTACTACAGTATATATTAAAGATCCATTTTTACATTACAGATCAAAACTATTGACCTATTATTGAGCAAAAGTTATTTGATCACTGTGAACCAACTGTCTTTGTGGTAATTTTGGTTGACCTGCTTTTCAGCTGAAAATCATTTCTCGTAAAGCAGCAGGTATGGTTGTTAAATGTCAGACACCGGTTGGTAAAAACTTGGTTCTAAGGGTTAGTTTTTTTTTTTTTTTTTTTTTTTTTTTAGTTTGCTAAAATGTGACTCATGCACTATAGGAATATTTGTTAATAATTACTTATATGCAACATAATAAACAAAAACAAAAATAAATGCAGTTTTTTGGTTGGTCAAGCTTTTATTGTTTTAAACATCCGATAATCCGTCTTTAAAGCATGTTTCAACTGTGTGAATATTGACACATTAAGCAAATAACATTTTAAATGAAAAGAATCAAATTTGTTTGTATAATCTGTACCCAACCATGATAACTGTAACAGTTATGGATGCTGGTTTCCATTTTTAAACAACACAACCTGAAAGATAATATACAATACAATAAAAATGAGGCCAAGAGCAAGAGCGAAATGATTCAGGGTGAGTGCCGTTTTGGAGTTCTTCTCTGCTAATTCTTGTTGTCCTGAATAGTTGGCATTTCGAGTCTGTGAAAACAATAGGGAAACAGAATGTCAATTACTTCTGTTCTCAGTTCTCGAGTTTCTTTGAACCAGTGGCAGGTGAGAGAGTCCTCAAAAAGGGGGGCAGACTACACTCTGTAGATGAGGTTTTTTTGTAACATGTAATGCTTCATTTTTATTTGATGGAAGGTTTATAGCTTGTATCGAATAAAATGTACACAATCAGTGTAGTTTGTTTCATTTTCATTTGATTGTTAAAATTGTTTTAAACATTATACCTTACACTATTCCAAAAGGCAAACAGCATAATATGTTAGTTTAGTTATTATAACTAAGTCATACCAACATAGGAGTAGGTGATATACCAGTAGACATGGAAAACCGGTAGAAATTGGTCAGCCAGTTGAGATTTTGGACTATTGTCTTTATAGGGGTTATAAACTCACACAACATTTAAGTTGTATTTCTTTTTTTATTTTATAGTGCTTAACGTTTTCCACAAAGGCCTATTTCACTTGTGTCTTTGTTCCTTTTTATTTGTCTTATTTCTTATCATTTGTTTGTTTCTCATTTTATTACAGACTGTTGTCTTCAGTAAGCTTTAGAGGTTAGTTAGGCTATTTTGTGATATTGAAATTAATGATGAGAATTATCATCCTGAAATAGTAAAATAAGATTTTTTTTTTCTTAAAACCTAAAACTAATCGTTCAAAAAGTCTGTCGTTGTTGAGATGGTCTCCAACCTACAGCTGTCAGTCATTTACAGGAAACCAATAACTAAACCAACATATTTATCAGTGGAGCATCACTGCAGTATTCAAAAATAAAATTATTCTGTTCATAGTAGCATATACATATGCGTGTGTGTTAATGAAATTATTTTTAATTAAATATTTTTAATTAATAAAAAAATAATTAATTCACAATTCTAAATTAATTAAAATAAATTAATTCTTTATACATTATACATAATATTTTTTTTTCTTTGTTTGCCCGTTAAAGTGTCAAAATGAATAAATAATAAATAAATAATCTTGAACTCCTGCAATTACGAAACTTCTTACTCTTTATGTATTTGTTTTATATATTTTACATTGCTGAACATTGAAATGGAGACATGCCTAATTATTTTGTCTGCTCTGTTGCATGAACCTTATTTTTCTGGAGAAGCTAAACATATTATGCTATTTTTATTTTTTTGTAATTACTAATTTAATTCTAATTTATTTTTTTCTAATTACTTGGATGAAAGTAAAAAAAAATTGAATTCATAGTTCATAAATAAAAGGTAGGCACATAGACTAATATACTTACAGAGCAGGAGAAAACCAGCGCAGCAATGCCCAGAGGTAAGCAGCAGCACAACATGGTGAAGATGGAGTAGCCCAAGTGATCTGGCACTGGTCTAGCCAGTGGAGCAGCGGTCACAAAAACTGCAGGCTGTACAGCGACCCCAGACTGTCCTGGATACGGCCCCTGGGCATAGGGTCCTTGAGGTGCTGGGTGGCTTGGAAAGGAGGAAGGATATCCAGCAAGATTGTCCTGGTATGCTGGTGGGGGTGCTGCTGGCTGCAACATCGCTGATTTCTTAGAAGAATCGCAGGCCATTAAGGGCTGGTTGAAAGACTGGCTGGAATCCATTCCTCTGAATATTGGATTTTGGTTGTAATTTCTTTTGCCTTGTGCTCTGCAGAGGTGTATGTATTACTGTACTCTGGTGTCATATACCCTGTCAGTTAAGGTAGTCAGCATGTGGGAGGTGAGTTGAAGGTTTTAGGGGAGGAGTGAGTTTCCTTCATACTATGTGACTGCAGGAGTCACCTTGAGGTTTTACATTTACTTAGATACATGAAAAATAATTTCATATCATGCTGTATGTCAAGCACAATAAATTTAACTTTCACTTTTACTATGCTGTACAAATTTGCCAGGCATTTACAGGATTAAAGAGTATTATTTTACAATAAAATACTGTAGTCACAAATTTATAATGAAATCATGGCTTTCAGTGCTTTCAGGCTAAAGTTAGCATTTTCCAAGATTTCCAAGAAAGTTTTGGCAGTGACATAATTTGTTTTTTTGCAAAGTTGGTATTCAATAACATTGTTTCTAGATTATTGTGTAGAGTGATCAGATGCATTTTAAATAATTGCTAAAACCTTCATTGGCCAAAAAAAAAAAGAGCTTTTCACACACACAAAAAAAAAAAACGAAAAAAAAAAAACCTCAACTAAAACTCACATTTTTTTTTGTCGATTATTTAATTGTTTATTAAAATAATACAAATAATACTTATTAATTTAAATATTTTAATACATTTTAAACCTCTTTTATAAGTTATATTGCTGGTTGGTAGTGGAAACCAGGTTCAATTACAATTGTTTTTATTCATTTCAAAACTGAAAGCCACGGCTGAATATGAGCAGGGGAGTATTTAAACAGTAACCTGGTTAAACCAGTTGTGACAAAACATGAAGCATTTCAATCCACACAGCACCACTCCTATTTACCATACACTTACTAAAGCTGTATAAATATGGCATAATGATTGTTATTATTAATGTCTCTATTATTAAGCTACTAACATTAAATATTGGGTAATATAAACGAGCACTCGCGCCCTCAGATCAGTTGGACGTGGTTGTGTACAAGAGGTAAAAATTATATAAATACTGTTCATTTTCTTACACAAACTGCTCATTTCATGTCTTAGGTCATCAATGTGTACTTACGATGGGGAATTGTTTAAATTGGGCTCCTCTGTGCATGCTCTTTGAGGTGGTGACCATAGACCTCCATTATATGAGTCACAGACAAGAATGGTTTGACCTAAAAATATCAAAATATAAAAACTACTGTACTGCGGAAACAAAGACACCTACATCTTGGATGTCCTTGAGGTAAGCTAAAACATACCAAAATTTAATTTGAAAGTGAACTATCCCTTTAAGAAAATATTAGAAATATCTATTATTATTTGTTTCTGTCTTTTATTTTCCAGTTTAAAGGATTTATATATGCCACGTTTCCACCGAAATTACCCGGAACATTTATACCAGGAACTTTTTTCCCCAGGAACAAATAGACTGGTGACGTAGGTCTGCACGCGTTTCTCAATACAAAGTATGCTGATTTTGGACGTGCATCCTCGGTAGTTCAGACTTTGCGCAGTCGGCTCGGGAGTGTGATGTCTGCGACGACTTAAATCCGGTAATTCTGCAAACAGCAGCGTGCTTGATAACATCACTCAGCTGACCATAGCTACTGCAGTTTTCCTCACAGTATATTTACAATAAAACGAAATGGGATATCAAATACCACTGCCTCCTTTAGTTTTCATTTAAACATAATAATAGTCGCAGAAATGTACTTAATTCAGGGAAATGTGTAACGTTATATATACAGTCATTACAATGAAATGTTTTAGTTAACGAAAATGGATGACATTTTAGTCTAGTTTAAGTTGACGAAAACTGATGACATCATGTCTAATATTAGTTGATGAAAATTGTATTTTAGTCTCTTTTTAGTGATGCCATTCTATTTAACCTAGTCAATATATTACAAGTACCTAGTAGTATAGATGAAACCCAATTTTTTTTTAGGCAAAACCCATTTCAAACAAGGTTATCTTATTATATAATTGATACCTTATAGACTCAAGAATACATCCATTCCAGACACAGAAGACTCTCTGATTTGATTTTACAATATTTATTTTACCAACCAAACATGTTATAAGTACATACACATAAATAAAATAAATAAATATACTCGACGCGTCCACAAGTTCACTTGAATGAGCGCACACAATATGACGTCATCGAGGTGTTGCCGGAAGTTTGCTTTGAGTGCACGTGAACTCATTTTGTGTGGCGGAGTGCACAGCATTTTATTTTACTTTACGTTTGTGTGAAACAGAAGCAGTTTAATACGAAGTTCAAACTCCATCACGTACTTTTGGACGGATTTTTTTTTTTCATAGTTTGTATCAAGGCTTCTTATTTGAAGTACATTTTATTTTTATTGTATGCAATAGATTAGAATTCATTTAGCTATTAATTATACACTATTTGCTTAAAGTTGTCTTTTGTTTGATGTGAAATACAGCCAATAGTTTAAGATTGTTTTAAGTTTGTACACAAAGAAATTATTAATTCATCAACTCATTTATCATAAGACTTGAGAGATGATTTTAGAGCACAGTTACTCCTCGTCACTCCCCTGTCGTTTCAAAGAATAGTGCAATGGCGAATGCGACAAGTATAAAAGTCTTGTCCATTTGGGAAGATGCGCTCACGGTCAGTGTAAGGCTCGTGAAGCAGAGCCAGGCGAAAGTTTAAATCATGCTTAACTTTTTTTGTTGGCGTCTTCTAAATAGTGGGGCTTGAGGGACTGACGTCGGTTGCGTCTTCGCAGTGTGACCTGATGCAGTCCCTGAAGTGAGACACAGGAAACAGAAATGCTGCAAAATAATAATAATAATAATAACATGACTAAACAAGACAAAATAATGTTATAACATTTTGTTTCATCTTGTTTTGGTCATCGAAAATGAAGAGACATTTTAGCATAGTTTTTATTTTGTGAACCAGATTTAGTTTAGTTTTTGTTTGTCAACAAAATTGCATTATACATTTAATTATAGTCATTGTCATGGCCAGCATTTACATTTACAGTGGCTTCAGGATGTGCAGGGCTTGGCTGTAAAAATATACCTCAATATGCCAAGGCCTGGGGAAAGGATAGGCGTCAACTTGTCCAAGAACAAATACAAGCAGAGGTGGAGGAAAAGCGCCTTAGCAGGATGGTGGGGATGTGAAAAAAAGGGGCGTGGACTTGATGGGAACAACCAATGGACTGAAAGATCTTGTGGACCGAGTTGTGAAAGCGGAGCCATTCCAGATCCATTTCATTCTCCAGTCAGTCTACAATGTCCACCCCAGTCCAACCAACCTGACGGTGGTGCCACGATCAGGTGCTGAAACTATCAGCACAGGGATCTCTCTCAGCAAGCACCAGCAGCCAATCGCATTTGTTAAAGGTCCCGTTCTTCGTGATCCCATGTTTTAAACTTTAGTTAGTGTGTAATGTTGTTGTTAGAGTATAAATAATATCTGTAAAATTCTAAAGCTCAAAGTTCAATGCCAAGCAAATATTTTATTTTGCAGAATTCGCCTACAACGAACGACCCGTTTGGACTACATCCCTCTAGTTCCTGCAGCAATGATGTCACTAAAACAGTTTTTTGACTAACCTCCGCCCACATGAATACGCAAAAAGGGGGGCGTGGTCTTGTTGTGTTCCGACGGAGAAGAGGAAGAGTTGCGTTTGTGTTTGTCGCCATATCGTCGAAACGCTGTTATTTTCATCTCGGAGTCCAATCATCTTTGTTTTGCCTTCCCAGGGACGCTGTACTTGAAGATTAATGGTTACAATTTATGTTTAACTCGGTTCCCGGAAATTATAATCCACATGTAAAACTATGTGCAGCACACTTTGCTGAGGACAGCTTCCTCAATCTCAATCAGTTTAATGCCGGATTCGCACAAAGATTATTCCTGAAAGATGGAGCAGTTCCCTCTTTGTCTGGAGAAGGCGTTGTTTATGGACCACAACCGGTAAGTGTATTTTATTATTTAAGTTGGTGCGTTTAACAGTTTCTGTAACTTATTACACAAAGGGCAACGCTGTTTAGCTTTGTTAACTAGATGTTAGGAATGTGCAAAAAAATTGAATGCGATTTTCATGCGCATCTCGTCAGTAAAAACGCTCCTGTGATTATAAGTACATCTCCAGCACGTGCTCCTGCCCACTTGCTTCTCAAAACTAGCCCATTTGCATTTCCAGGAGGGCAGCCTGCGCTCAGCTGCTGTCGAATCACAACACAGGAACCGCTGGCACAATCAGAGCTCGTTACGTATTTCTGAAGGAGGGACTTTATAGAACAAGGAAGTCATCAGCCCATTTTATGACAATGAAAACAGCTGTATACTAAAAGGTGAATTGTGTGAAAAATACTGTGTTTTTTTACATGCGAAACATGAACACATGTTATATTGCACACTGTAAACACAATCAAAGCTTCAAAAAAGCGCGAAAAACGGGACCTTTAAGGATGGAGAGAAACCACCACGAAGCAGGAAACCATTAGGTGGACCCCTGGCAACAGCTCAAGACTGGCAGCTAAAGGTTGACCTCAGTGCTTAATTTGTAATAAAAAGGTGCCAGAACGCAAAACGCATATGTAACGAATTTAAAATTCCTAATTACGGGAAGAAGGAGGCGGGAACCGGCGGACAATCAAAATTAATACTTTTATAATAAAATAAACACAAAACAGCGCGGCAGCCCCTCACAGACGACTGCCCCGCACAAAAAAAAATCTAAAAATAAAATAAAGGCCTGGTCCTCTCTCATCCTTCACTGTCATCGCTCCTGTTTTATATCCTTCCATCTCCTCCGTGGGACTTGAGACTGGTTGGTCGAGCAGGTGTCGCTCATTTCCAATCACTCCACTGGCCTCGCTCCGTTCCCACGACTCTCTGCCCCGCCCCACTCGCCAAGCTATTAACTAAACACTTAATTACCATGAAAGCATTAGGAAAACAAAGTCAATTTAGAAATCCTAGACAGGACATGTCCAGAAAAAAAAAGAGGACAAATTATGGTCTCAATCACCCTTTAGAATGTCAAGTGTACATGTTTGCATGACAAAACCTATAAATAATGTAGCTCTAGGTTTTGGAACAGATCCAACAAGCTATGATCGTATTATCATGAGTTCTAAAATGATATGACTTTTTACAGAGTCTCAAAGTTGAGAACTGTTCTGAAGATTGCTGTAAACCAGCAAATGCAAATGCTTGTTTGAGGTCAGCTTCATAAAGCACTTTCAGCATTGTGGTTTTCCATGCAGCACTGCAAGAGTTTCTAAAGCATGCACCTGACCTGATAAACTTTAAACTTTAGAAGCATTAAAAAAAGACCTTTTGTGACAGAGTTGAATCCAAGCTGAAGACCATGATTGCTTCTATTTAACCTACATAGCAATCACAACTCTCTTTGGATTTCACTGCTTATACAAAACCAGTGTAGATACTGTAAGTAAAAGGTCAATACGGCAAAGGCATATGACATAAAATGTATTTTATAATTTATTTTAATAGTATGAACAAAACACTATAGTTTGTTATCTTGAGGAAGCTTAAAAAACTTGCACTCTTTAAAGAGACAGTTCACCCAAAAAATTATAATTACCCCAAAATATACTATATATAAATATATAGCCTCAAGCCATTCTATATAACTTTCTTCTTTCAGACGAATACAATCGAGTTGTATTAAAACATGTCCTGGGTCTTCCAAGCTTTATAATGACAGTGAATAGTGGTTGAGATTTTGAAGTAAAATAAAGTGCATAAATCCATGGTAAAACATGTTCCACAAGGCTCTGGGGTGGTTAATAAAGGCCTTCTGAAGCAAAGCAATGTGTTTGTGCTGGAAAAACCTACCTTTACAGTAATGCAGATACACAAACACAATTGCTTTGCTTCAGAAGGCCTTTATTAACCCCCCAGAGATGTGTGGAGCATTTTTTATGATGGATGTATTCACTTTATTGGACTCTCAAAATCTCATCGCCCTTTCACTGTCATTATAAAGCTTGGGAGAGCCAGGGCATTTTTTATATAACTCTGATTGTATTCGTCTTAAAGAAGAAAGTCATATACACCTAAGATATGGTGGGTAAATCATAGAGTTATTTGTACTTTTTGGGTGAATCTCTTTAAACCAAGGAAAATGCTCTAAAAATATTATTCTGCAAGGATGCATCAAAGTAATAGAAAAACTGGCAGTTTTGACATTTGTAGCATTAAAATTGTCAAAAACAAAACAAAAAAGAAAACAAAAAAACATTAAGCAATACAACTGTTTTTACCATTTAGAATTATAAGAAATGTTTTTAATGAATGTTTCATGAAATAATCTTACTGACCCCAAACATTTGAATTGTGTGATTTTTATCCACTTTGAACCTATTTACCCATGAACATGTTTGCAATAATATGCTTAACTTCCTTGCTAAAGAAGAAATTGCTTCTGTGCAAGAGGAAGAAAAATTGATTTAAAGGTAAATAAATTAACTTTTACTTACAGCTTTCAAAAAAAAAAAAAAAAAAAAAGAGCGGCACTTCCCAAAAAGTTTACATTCGGGGTAATGGTGAACCGAAGTGGGCTGGTTTTTAGTTTAACCACACAGTGCTCTCCAGATAGCAGAAACTTTTGGGACAAATGTGGCAGTTAGCTGGCATTGCTGAGCACATAAAGTATGGGACAAACTTTCACCAAATCTTCTCAGTTGAGTGCAGCGGTGATCTGAAAATGATGCTCTGACATTTGTGCTTTTTTCAATATCTTAAAAACATTAATAGTGTGACGAGTGGGCTAGTGCCGAGAGCAGTGGGAATGGAGCAAGGCTGGTGGAGTAAATGATAATGAGCAACTGATTACACTGTATTCAACACAAACTCTGCTACAATAATATTAATGTACATATTTTCTTTGAGAAAACAATGTTTGTGCATGGTTAACGAAAATGTTACACTTTTCAATCACTGAAATAAGGCCATGAAAAACATACAAAACATTTGTCCACAATACTTTTGAGAACTGGATGTGGTAGACTATGAGTTTTTGTTATAAAATTATGTGAAAGTCATCCTGATGAGTTTTCATCGATCATCATAACTGCTGTTTACATCCCACCACAAGCAGACACCGGTTTGGCTTTGTCTGAGCTTCACGATGCGCTCAGCGGCTACATCAACAAAAATCCTGACGCTGCTATTATCATCGCTGGGGACTTTAATAAAGCCAAACTCAGGCAAGTTATGCCTAATTTTTATCAACATGTATCCTGTCCAACCAGAGGGCCGAATACACTGGATCATTGCTACACTCAGTTTAAAAATGCTTACAAAGCTCGCTCACTACCGGCTTTCGGCAAATCAGACCATGCCGCCATTTTCCTCACACCGGAATATAAACAAAGGCTCGTTCAAGATCCCCCGGTGCAGAGGGTGGTGACGCGATGGTCAGCCCAATCAGAAGCCATGCTACAGGCGGCTCTTGATGATGTAGACTGGGACATGTTTCGCGCAAGTTCACCTGACCTCAGCGAGTTCACTGATGTAGCATTAAGCTTTGTAAACACGCTAGCCGAACAAGCTACGGATACAATAACTATAAGGTCATTCTCAAATCAGAAACCGTGGGTGGACAGATCAATCCGTGCAGCAGTAAACAATCACACTGCTGCTTATAACGCTGGTCTTCTGTCAGGAAACATGAGCGAGTACAAAGCATCGTGCTATTCTCTCCGACACACAGTAAGAGCCGCCAAACACAGATAAAGGGAACGCATAGAGTCACATTTCCAGCTAAATGACTCCCGACGCATGTGGCAAGGACTAAGGACCATCTGTGCCTTTGGAAATAAATCCTCTGCAGAGGTGAGAGCAGATCCATCGCTGGCTGACGAGCTAAACACTTTCTACGGTCACTTTGAAAACAATCTAAGCAGCGCAAGTCTGCCGATCAGCGCATCAGGAAGCAGCAGTCAGAGCAGCGATCATCATGTGATCACCGTGTCGGAGGACAAGGTTCGGAGGGCACTAAAGCGAGTGAATGTAAGGAAAGCAGCCGTGTTCTGCGGTCCTGCGCTGATAAGCTCGCTGGTTTGTTTACATCCATTTTTAATGAGTATCTTGCTACATCTGTGGTTCCCTCCTCATTCAAAAAATCTGTCATCATCCATGTGCCTAAGAACAACAAACCCTCTTGTCTGAATGACTATCGTCCAGTTGCCCTCACATCAATAGTCATGAAGGTCTTTGAGGGACTGGTTAAAAACGTCATCTGCTCCTCCATCCCGGATACTTTAGACCCTCTTCAGTTTGCTTATCGCCCAAACAGATCCACTGATGATGCCATCTCTCACATCCTGCACTCTTCTCTCACACACATTGACAGCAATAACAGGAACTTTGTAAGGCTGCTATTTATCGACTATAGCTCGGCTTTTAATACTATAGTCCCCATAAAGCTAGCTTCCAAACTCATAGACCTCGGCCTGAATTCTTCACTCTGCAACTGGATTCTTGATTTCCTCACTGGCAGACCTCAAGTGGTGAAACTAGGCCAGTACACCTCCAACACCATCACCCTGAACGTAGGATTCCCCACAGGGCTGTGTCCTGAGTCCCCTGCTCTACTCGCTCTACACACATGACTGCATGTCTTCGCACAGCTCCACATCTATAATCAAATTCTGGCAAAATATCAGTGATGGTATTGCTAGATCTCAGTGCTGCGTTTGACACTGTCGATCATAACATAATACTAGAGAGACTGGAAAACTGGGTCGGGCTTACTGGGATGGTACTCGAATGGTTCAGGTCATACTTAGAAGGGAGAGGCTATTATGTGAGTCTAGGAGAGCATAAGTCTAAGTGGACGTCCATGACATGCGGAGTCCCACAAGGCTCAATTCTTGCACCCCTCTTGTTTAGCCTGTATATGCTTCCACTAAGTCAAATAATGAGAAAGAACCAAATTATCTATCACAGCTATGCTGATGATATCTAGATTTACCTAGCCTTATCTCCTAATGACTCCCTCTGCCAATGTATTGGTGAAATTAATAGTTAGATGTGCCAGAACTTTCTTCAGTTAAACAAGGAATAAAACTGAAGTTATTGCATTTGGAAAAAAAGATGAAGTTTTCAAGGTGAATGCATACCTTGAATCTAGGGGTCAAACAACTAAAAATTAAGTCAGGAATCTTGGTGTGATTCTGTGACGATTGTGTTCAGTGAGACACAGGAGAGAGTTAGATCCAATTGCAGATGTTATTTATTGAGAGGTAATCCAAATCCAAACACAAGCCAAGGTCAAAACCAAAAAGACAGTACAAAACAAACAAACAAAGGAAAGGGACAGGAAAGGGAACTCGGAAAACGAGGGGTCTCGGAGGACGAGAAGACAATCAAGAATCTCGGAGGACGAGAAGACTGGAAACATGAAAGGTAAGGACTCCATAAAGACAACATGGAAAGACAGGTATTTATAGGGAGGCTAATGACAATTAAGTGAATGCACCTGGTGCAACTAGCAGGAGTGCAATTACTGTGATGAACGGACAAGACTAGTGGAATTCTAGTGCCTATGGTGAAGTCAAAGTCACCTTTATTTATATAGCGCTTTAAACAAAATACATTGCGTCAAAGCAACTGAACAACATTCATTAGGAAAACAGTGTCAATAATGCAAAAATGATTGTTAAAGGCAGTTCATCATTGGATTCAGTTATGTCATCTCTGTTCAGTTAAATAGTGTCTGTGCATTTATTTGCAATCAAGTCAACGATATCGCTGTAGATGAAGTGTCCCGAACTAAGCAAGCCAGAGGCGACAGCGGCAAGGAACCGAAACTCCATCGGTGACAGAATTGAGAAAAAAACCTTGGGAGAAACCAGGCTCAGTTGGGGGGCCAGTTCTCCCCTGACCAGATGAAACCAGAAGTGCCTAAGGGGAAGTGAGCCCACTAGTGGACACCCAGGGAAACAGAGACTAGACAGCGTGACAGATTCTGGAGACAGACCTTAGTTTCAGAAGTCATGTCAAAGCAGTAACTAAATCAGCATACTATCATCTAAAAAACATTGCAAGAATTAGATGTTTTGTTTCCAGTCAAGACTTGGAGAAACTTGTTCATGCCTTTATCACCAGCAGGGTGGACTACTGTAATGGGCTCCTCACTGGCTTTCCAAAAAGACCATTAGACCACTGCAGCTCATCCAGAACGCTGCTGCCAGGATTCTGACTAGAACCTGAAAATCTGAGCATATCACACCAGTCCTCAGGTCCTTACACTGGCTTCCAGTTACATTTAGGATTGATTTTAAAGAACTTTTACTTGTCTATAAATCACTCAATGTCCTAGGACCGAAATATATTGCAGATATGTTCACTGAATATAAACCTAACAGACCACTCAGATCATTAGGATCGAGTCAGTTAGAAATACCAAGGGTTCACACAAAACAAGGGGAGTCCACCTTTAGTTACTATGCAGCCCGCAGTTGGAATCAGCTTCCAGAAGAGACCAGATGTGCTAAAACATTAGTCACATTTAAATCTAGACTCAAAACTCATCTGTTTAGTTGTGCATTTATTGAATGAGCACTGTGCGAGGTCCGAACCGATTTCACTGTATTTTATGTATTCACTGTATTTTATGTAAAATCATTTTCTATTTTTAACTGTTTAAAATTAATTTTAAATAAGTCCATTTTTAAATAATTTCCAAAGTTTTATTTTTTACTTGTTTTTATTTTTGTTATTATTTTTCTTCATGATTATTTTACTTTCTTTTATGTTAAGCACTTTGAACTACCATTGTGTACGAAATGTGCTATATAAATAAACTTGCCTTGCCTTGCCTAATACTCCCCCCAACAGCTCTGCACTTCGCGAAACCCTTAGCAACCAGCCTTAGCAACATAAATAATAATCAGTATAGCGTCAAAACCGTTCCATGTGTTATGTATTTCAGCAAAATCAACTTTTTATTATAATAAATTATGGCTATGAGAGCCCCTGCTGCCGCTTTGTTGCATCATTTACCTTTAATTTTAAGGCCACACCCTTTCCGCTGTTAAAGAAGCTCTTCTTATGCAGCAAATCACACATGTGGTGTGATAAAATATAATTTATGGTGTTAAAAAAAAAAAAACCTGTGGATGAGAACAAAGACTATATACCCAGTTCCTATTCCCTGTTTAGATTTGAACTTTATAATATGAGGCATGTTAACATTCTCTTTACTTTCACGTACCCTATTGCTTACTTATCAGTGGAGCATGACAGTTATGGCAAAGTTATGTGATAGTAGATGAAGGATGGCATTCTGTCTCTGCTTGTTGATCTCTGGAGGAGATATTGGCACTGAAAAAACATACTGTCTACCACTTGCTTTTCATTCTGAGGTTACATAGTCTCTACCAGCCTCATGCAAAATCATCTCTGGAATGTTAGACCTATATCATCAAAATCCAAAATCACATTTAGAAGACTTAAACTACTTCAGTCTGTGAGCACTGAATTTATTTAATACACGAGTTTCACAATTTGAGTTGAAATACTGAAATAAATGAACTTTTCCACAACATTCTAATTTATTGAGATGCACCTGTACAATTGTAAATGGGGTGTAAATACATTCATTAGAAATTAGCTGCATTAAACAGTCTTAAAAATGATGAGAAGATTTTGTTCGTGAGAAAGATATAGTACTGGCGGGCAGGTTACATACTGTAAAGTATCTTTTAATTATTAACACTAATCAGCATCAAAGGGCTTTTACTAGTCAAATGAAAGCAGTATAATCAAAATCCATCTATGCACTGCAGAGGTGGTGCAGAAATTGCATCTGAAGTGGCATACAGATGTTACTAACTGTTTAACAGAACAGAAGTTGTTTCAGTTGTCAGTTACTATACTAAAAAAGCATATTGTTCCTCAGGAAGTGATAAAAGCACAAGCTAAGTGAATAATGCTAATGTAGAAGCACAGATTAAGGAACTGTCGTCTGTTTGAGATGAAGTAAAATATGACCTGCTGCTCAGGGAGATCCTTCTCATGTTATATTTTCACTACTGGTCAAGGTAACTTTCTATAAAAAGTTTTCAGTCCAGTTCATTACATGTAGCAGTGTGTTCTGGGGGTAGAAATTAGGTTGTTGATCATATTTTGCAGTATTACCGTTCCTTTTTAAAAATTATTACATTCAGTTCATTTATTTGCATATAGTCATATATTTTTTTTTCTGCTGCCTTTTCAAACTTTTGCTGCATCAGCAGTGTTTATTCCTGCCTTGTAAATGCATTTAAAATCATTATATTTTTAATAACAACACCTTTAATCTTTTGCAGAGAAGTAAATTGCGCAAACTCTCCCTAGAAGTGAATTAAACTGATGCTCTCCATGCTCTATGTGATTGTTTGTTTGCTGTATGTGTCACATTTCAGGTGCACACACTCCAGAGTTAATCACAAACTCTGGATACAATTCTGATTTGACAAAGAAACTTTATATCGACCTTTGTACCTGCTGAACCTGGGGCCCGTTTCAATAAGGAGGTTCAACCAACAAGTTGAAACTTAGAATTGACTTACCCTGCTTTCTCGGGTTTGACATACCTCCTATTCTGAAATGGAAAAACCCAGAGTTTTCCTCATTTCAGAGTTAACATAATCAGAGTTTTCACTAAACTTCCTTTCTGAAACGACCACTGATCTTAACCAGGTTGAATTTGTTTGATGTTTTCAACTCAAAACCTACTCTGAAACTCAGAATTTGTTTAGCCATCATGCAACAGGCTACAGATACCAGTATGTGGATTCAACATTTAACAGTTTATCTTTTGATACGTTATTTATAGTGGCAGAATTGACCTTGCTTAACAAATATGAAAGTCCTGCTTAGGTCATTCGGCCTGCTTTGACATATTATCTGTAATACTAGTTTTATTTTATTTTTTATTTTTATTAATTTTTTAATAAACTTTATTCAAAATCTAATCAAATCTTAACCAAACACATGTATTATTTAATAAACAAATATATAAAACAATGAACATAATAATACATTATTTATGTATTATTATTTATTTATTTATTAATGAATAAGTACACTTTATACTAGCATTATTCTGAATGACCTTCAGTCCATTCAATGATAAACAATTCATTTGTTCTTTGTAAAAATCAAAAATAAAGTTGTTAATAGACTTTGTTATTCACAAAAGCTCCAGTCAAACATATAGATTTATTTGTATTTATTTTAGTTAAGCATATACAACATTTAACAAAAATGACCATTTAATTTCCTTGTTTTTTTAATGCAAATTTCAAAAAGATTTTGCATATAAACATATTACAATGTTTTAATGCAGTGATGAATACAATGCTTTTATTGTTGTTGTTGTTTGTTTTATGCAGTGATGAATCTATCCAGTTCTGCATACAGTACAACAACAACAGAGATGGAAAGTGTATGTGCATGTGCATGTGAGAGTACAATACCAAATTTGTCTAAAAAGTAGATGGGGTGTAACTTTGGAAAGATAATGGATAAGGTTTTTAAGCTGGTAGGTAAAATGTGTTGAGGAGATATGCTCCAATCACGATGATTCCCACTAAAACACTGACATGGTTCAGGATGAGTGCAGTTTGAGAGTTTCTCGCTGCTTCTCTCAACAACGTTAGCAGTGCGAGTCTGTGAAAGTAAAGGTAAAATCACAAATGTCAACCATTGGCTGAGTGTACATCCTGACTAGAGCTCATCTACTAATGTGCCAGTAAGAGACCAACACTGGCCAGATAAATCTAATCAAGACTAATCTTTTTTTCTTTGATGCTAATAGCTGAATACTATAGAGTTGCTGATAACTGTCACACACTGAAAAGGTTTTGGTGGAGAAACAACTCTCATTCAGAAGTTGCTAGTCAATTTTGCAATGAATTACAAATGATTTGAAAATAAAACACTGAATTAAACATGAAATTAGAAAGACTGAAATAGTATTTTCTTGTAAAACATACTTTAATAATTTTTTTGTTTTATTTATACCTGGAAATTTCATTTATTCATTTGTTTTACAGTTCAGTAAATAACATCAATTTGTCTACAAGGTTTGCCTTTGTTTTCCTATACTGATACACTCTCAACAGTCCTTATGCATTACATGTACACATATTTGCATTGCTCTCTGCAAATGCTGGTTTGAGCTCAGCTTAATATAGCACCTTCAGTATTGTGGTTTTCCATTCTGCACTGAAGTACTTTTCAAAAGTATGCATCTGACCTGATGCGCTTATAAGAAACATGAAAAAACGGTTTTGTGTCTGAGGTTCAGTTGAAGCGAAAAACCTGCTTGCATGCAGTTGACTCAGCAAAAATTACCTTCCATTTCCAAAATAAGTAATACAATTCAAAATCAGATAGTACAGCACCAGGGTCAAGGTCAAGGTTTATGAAAGGGTCAAAATAAAAAAATGTGGCCTATGAAAGTAACTTTCATTTTATAATTTATTAAAATAAGTATGAGAAACACATTAAAGTAAGTTATATTGATGGCAGGTGCTAAAAAAACCTTGCACTTTAAAAAAAAAAAAAAATTAAATAGATACATTTTTAAGGAACGATGGAAGAGAAAAAGGGTGCTTTCTTCACAGGAATAAGTTACATTTTAAAACATGTTCAAATGTAAAACGTTTATTTTGAATTATATAAGATCATATAAGATTATATAAAAAATATTTCTGCTATTACTGCATTTTTTTATCAAATAAATGCACTGAACATATTCAGATAATATGCAAAACTTTATTAAAAGTACAAGGAAAACACAGTAAAATCTAAATAAATAATAACATACCGCTCTAGAGAAATGAAGAGCTGCAATTCCCAGAAAGAGGCAGCAGCACAGCGTGGTAAATATGGAGTAACACATATAATCCGGCACAGGGTCAGCAGGTGGATCGTGCCTCATGTTAGCAGAGGGTTGAACAATTACCACAGGCTCGTTGTGTTGATTCAGGACCAGGGGAATGGAGCTCGATGCTCCTGGGATGGACTGCACGAGGACATCCATCCTTACCACCCTTAGGATATAGTAGAGATAAATTCTGGTTTATGCCTGATCCCCTTCACGCTTCTTCTTTAGATATGGCTCTTTGTTTTGTCAGTACCTTGGCCTTTTATGGTGCAGTGTGAACGGTGATGGGACATTATAAAGGAGTGGCCTACAGCACAGTACAACTGCAGCAGCCACCCTCTGGCAGTATCATTTACAGTTTCAATGGTTTAAGGCCCAAGGGCCCGTTCTTCGTAAACTTAATACATCTGAGATGACTTGAAAAAAGATTCAAATAAATTATATCTGGCTAATTGGGTTCTTCAAATGAATTACTGCGCGTTCTCTTACAGAACTGATCATCCAAGATCATGCCAAATCGTCAACAATCAAATACAGCTAACTGAGTTAGCGACGTACAAAGAACAGGACCCCGATATAGACCAATTTCAGTGTTTGCAAACAGTGATGACCTTTGCTGTAGTGTGTCAGTAGTAAATATCAGTTTACATTTCCAAACATTATTTTTGCCATTAACTGTAATAATCCAGTGAGATTATTGTTTGCACAAGGAGTCTAACAGCAGCCAGTGCTCCACACAGAGATCTGATCATCATCATCAGTCTGTTTGGAATAACATGAAGAAACAGAAACTGAGACAGACTCAATCCAGAAGAACTGTGGCAATGTCTCCAAGAAACTTCAAGAAACCTATGCCTGCAAAGCTACCTGGAAAACAATGTGCAAGTGTTACGATCCCCTTTCCCAGTCTAGGGTTGGGAGTGGGAGCAACAGGTTAACTGAAACTTTTAAGGAAGAAATAAGGTTAACTGGTTTTGCTTCAGGATACTGCATTGATCATTCACATTGTATTTTACATTGATATTTTACATGGAGACCAAAAAAACTATTCATTGTATGAAACTTTCCATTAGCCACCGCAGAAACAGAAACAATCCAACCTTTAAAAACTGAATAATCTTTTCAAACTTATTTCTTTGGAAAGTCCACAATACCTTCCACTTCCTTTGTGACATCTTTGAAGAAAGTGGGGGATGATAGCGGATTTGTTTATGACAATGAGTGGTAAACCAGCCTTAACCCTGAGGTTTCATATATCAGAAAATCATAACAAGAAACACCAAAACGAAAACCACCTCATGCCAGTGAGAGTTTGCATGCATCTAGACTTGATTCAGGAAATGCACAAAGAAAAAATAGACCACCAAAGTTGTGGCTCTCCATTACAATATAGACAAACATAATTCAAACTCAGCCAGAGTTATTATATTTAAATAAAACTAAAATGGAAATAAAATGTAAAAACCATAAAAGAATTTTATATATTACTTACAATATATTAGTTAAATAAAATATTTGAACAGCTAGTTGTTTAAAAAAATTAATAAAAACTGCATGGTTTCTGAATGTTCATTATGTGCATTATAGCACAGACCAAACAATCTTGCTTTTAACAGTTGTTTGAATTTTGCAGAATAATGTTCTCAAAATCTAAATTTGTATGAATATAACTGTATTTCACACTGTAATCAGGATTAGCATTTGTATTCCGATTATAGTTCCTGTGTAATGCCTTAAAATATCAGTCAGTAGAGGGCGCTGTTAAGTACATTTTGTACTTTTTAGCTGTTTCCCCCCACCATTATTCTCCATGTCACATGTAGTTTTGACTGTTTTATCTAGCTTCAGCTGAATAGCTTTTTAAAAACATTTAACATGCATGAAAGGGATCTGAGAAATACGTCAAAGGATATAGCTAAATTCTTGTCTGATGCTTGCCTTAATCACGCAAAATCCACACAAATCCTGTGCTCATCTAAAGAGCAGGCTGTCAATCAGCTGGAGACAGAGAACAGAAAACACTGATACGGCTGTTTTTTGTGCCTTTTTGTTTATTTTAGTGTATGTTTTTACACACCAGATAAAAATAAATTCTTAATATTACTAGCATGTCTGTGATGAATAGTCTGAAAATGAAAATAAATCAAGCACATGAGTCATGACAATATTACAATGTAAATATGACAGTGTGATCTTTTCATATTTCTTTTTTGACTAGTTACTTAACACCAAAGCAAGTCCGAACAGTAAACTGCTTCACACAGAATGCAACAGTGTAATATTGGATGGATTCACTACAGCTTACAGTAATATTTGGTGAAGACTGATTCAGTACAACGGCATTGAAATCCTTCCCCTTACATACCTACATCTATCATCATTTAATGCAATTACTGACAGGATTAAAAAACTATTTACATTCTTTTTTGGTAATGAGTTTATATTAAATGATATTAAAAAGACACATCTGACATAAAAATAACGGTTTATGGATTTTCACCTTCCTCTGGAGCAGGGCAGTGAAAACAGAAAACTTTTGTATCAGGTTCCTCGTCATAAAGAGAAATGGTTCCTCTGATAAACCAACACATGGGATAAAGGTGGACATCTCTTCTGACTGGTTCAGGTCAGGTCAGGTCAGCAGCTTTTTAGCATTCACTGGCCCTTGCTGAAAAACAGAACATATTCAAAGTAATATCATATTTAAAAATGTATAACTGATTTTACATGTACATGACATGAAATACATTAGTTTATCAATTGGGGTCATATATATATATACATATATATATACATATATATATATACATATATATATATATATAAATTCTCTATATAGCATTTTATTTTTTATTATCACATTTATTTGATCATTTTGTTACTTTTGCATTATTATTATTATTATTATTATTTATTTGTACATTTATTTGTAAATAAAATAATTGTATTATATTTTCATATCATATTTTTTTCACTATTGAATTAAATATATGATATTTAGGGAAAACACAAATACATTTTCATTGGAACATTTTGAGCTATAGAAGTCACAGCATGTGCATTGTACAAAATCAAAGACAAGACAAGATCAAAGACATTGACACCCCTTTAAATAATTTAAACTTTAATTATCAGAAGTTTTTTTTTACTCTGTTCTAATTATTTTATTCTATACTATACACAATTGATACTGAATATATAATAAAATATTTATATAGCACATCTTTGTATCCTGTTTCTCCAACCCCACCCTCAGGGATCATGGAGTATGAATACAACCAAGGGAGAAAGTTTGACTCATCCTGGAAACAGACCCACTGTATCGCACTGTATCACAGAGGAACTGGCACAGCAATAATTAGCAAATGGATTTCACACAGCCATGAGGCCACACAGGTTTATAGTGACGTGTTTCATAAGGGAACTTAAGGGGAGAGTGCTGATTTATACCAGCACTGGCTTCATGTTGCTAGTTCATTGGTTGTAAACTGCACAGCTAGATGATGGCAGTCATCATACCTGTGTCGCTGAGCATCGCTTGAGCGTTACTTCCCGTCCTCCTCCTGTCAAAAGAGAGCTATGCTGTTAGAGCTACACAGTTTCTGTTCTTTTGTGTACATAAAAAGTAAGACAAAAAATGTAAAACTTAAAAATGTATTCTCTTTATACCTCTTGTCCTGACTGAATTTGCATCTGCAGTGGCCACCTGTAATAATGCCAGAACACAGGATGTTTTTAAGTAAGGAGAATAAATGCAATTCACTGCACTCTTCCAGCTTTAATTAGGTGCCAAGGCCTGTATTTATTCAAACATTACAAAGGTTGGTCTTAAAAAATAAAAATAAAAATAAAAATAGGGAGGATCAAAAATAGCCTACATCATGGTCACATTTAACCTCAAGATGCAAAAGAAAAAAAAAACATGAATATAAGCAAACAAGCATATATCAGCACATCTGAATATTTTCAGTTTAACAGCTGATCTGCTGTTGACGGTTAAAAATATGCATCCAAGCTTCCATTAATAATTACACAATTTAATAAATAAGTAGGCTAGTTAATACTGTGAAGCTTACATTTTAAACACATTAACCTAATGCCAATTAAAATGAATACAAACAGTTAAATTGTCCTATAAAGCCAAAACAGAATAACTGCAAAAAACAAGTGCAAGTGATGCAAGTGATGTTTGTTTCTTAATAATTTGGTGAAATGGTTGAATGATTCATTGGGTAACTTACATTTTAGACACAATATTTACAGTTAGGCTACAATAATAATAATAATAAAAGAAAAAAATATTCAATGACCCCTTATGCAGAGAAAATATATTTCCTAATATAGGAATTATCAATATATAAAAGTATATAACGGTATATTAAAAATATATACAGAATAGTACAGTATATTATGTGAATATATTACTGTATATTGCATAACACATAAGAAATAGCCGCTTTCATTTTAGTAAATAGACTATAACTTTGCTGAAATGTGCACAGCCATTATTTTAATATATAGTATTAATTCGGCCAATTGTCATCCTAACCACAGTGTAACCCAACAAACATACACACACCAGGAACCCTTTTAAGTTTCCTAATAATACAACACTAAACACTAACAGATCTCCCCTATAATAATATTGAGTAAAGACACATGAAATAACAGTGAGAAGCAAAGTCTTTGCCTTGCAAAAGTTACAACTTTTCTCTCCTTGAAGAACTTTGATACTCATGTGTTCATCACCACACGTCTTGACCATTGCAATTCACTTTATTATGGAGTAAATAGTTCATCTATTGGACATCTACAATTTGTTCAGAATGCTGCAGCTAGGCTTTTGCATAAAGCCATACATTGTAAATGCATATATTGCTGTATATTGAAAAAAAGCAGTAGTTTCCCATATATGATTTGCAGTATATATTTTGCAGTATATTCCCATACATTTTTTGCAGTATATTTTGTATATTTCTTTATAGTATATTTTGCAGTATATTCCCATAAATTTTTGTTACGTAAGGGACACACGATTATAGACTGGGCTTGTTTCGTTACTAAATGAATCACAGTATTTATGAATCACCATATTTACTGTTTTATTAAATTAATTACGGTATTTACTGTTATGCTCCTGGAAGTTCCTGTCGTCAAGTCAAATTCCTTGTGTGTAAACATACTTGGTAATAAAGCTTTTCTGATTCTGAACAAATCAGTTGAGAAAAATTTAATGACTTGCTTATAATACACAAAATACGCTCTCTTGTTGCTACCTATTGGCAGAACTGTGTAACATTATTCAGTACATTCATTTTAGTACGATATAAAATAATTGTATAAATATAAAAATATATAGGCCTATAAACTATGACAAGTTTCTCAGCTTGTCTAAGCAAATTCTGTTATTTGTAAAAATTAAAAACACACTCACTTAGGAGAATAGTGATGCCAATCAAACACAGAATTGCTGCCAAGACCAGACCTCCAACCCGAAGTCTGTGATAATCTAGTTGAAGACAAAGTGAATAACAATCAAAGAAAATTTGAAAGATGATCTTGAGAACTCCTTGAGTATTATGACGGACTATGGATGGGTGGTTCAAACTAAAAGATGTGTGCAACTAACCAAAAGAGAAGGGGTCGTCCTCTGCTGAAAATTCCAAACCAGAAAAAAAGCATAAAAAAATGCATGTAACATAAACAGAAGAAAAAGAAGAACAGAAAGTATTGAAAAGTGAAATATCTTACTTGTCTGCTGATCTTCTGCCAACACAAGGGACAAAACTATAAAGTAATATAGTATATTAGCAACATAGTATAGTAAATTAGTGTACAAAAAGTTTTTTAAAGGGTTAATTATTTACACACTATATATATATATTTTTTGTACCCGTCTGGAACACAAATACTCACATGTCAAGGAAACTAGTGCCAAAGTCTTCATCATGACAGTGTGGATCTAACCTGCAATACAAGATTAGGTTTGTCATGAAAAAACAACATAGATGCATCTGCTCTATATTAAATAAATAAAAAATCCCATTTAATATGTAAGCATGATGCCTTATTGTGCATGCATGATGCATTAATGTTAGTCTACCATTAATCTTAAAAATTTCTCCGAAACGGTTAAAGAAAATGTATGTAAGTTTTTCACTTGAAATACCAGTTTCAAAATATTTCTGATGATGCAATGCCTTTTGAATGATCTCTCCCATTGCATTCACATGCTTATGGGGAAACTCCTGTTTACTCTGATACTGAAGCCTGATTTGTCACGTTCGTGTAGCTGCACGAACCAATGGTGCTTCAATCCGCCAAAAGGGGAGGAGCCAACCTTTGTATAAGTCAGCACTGAGCACCATTTCGTCAAAAAATTTCTCCTTCACTGATGAAGATCATCCCCCCAGTGATTCTGCAAGCAAGCAGCCAAAGAAGGAAGAAACTCAGCTCAGCCTGCTGCTCACCACTGTAGAAGGAGCCCCAGGCAGCAGAAGAATCCAGAAGCCCTACAGCCATCTGGTACATCTAAGAGCAAATTTCTGAGCATATTTCCAGTGATATTGCTGTAAATGACGAGCTACAAGGGTGGCTCATGCAGGGAACTCCTGTACGATGCAGAAGGGCACAGTGAGTGTGTCGCCTGTCTGGGCAGCACCCACACAGAGGCTGGGTTTACCGAGATGGCATGCACTCACTGCGAGAGCATAAGTCTTGCCCTTCTCCACTCATTAATGAAGGCGATCCGCAACACATACTCAAAAGAGCATTTCTACTCTCCTCATTAACATGAATATCAGTTCCCCACCCATGTGTGGCAAACTACCATTTGAAAAACTATAATTACTTGCCAACTGACTTCAGGCTTGGAAAGCTATCCCAGATAGAATGAGGATACTCAGTTCATAGAACAAGGTTACTCACTTCAGTTTGCTCGCAGGCCACCTCGCTTAAGAGGTATTATTCAGACTTTGGTGCGGGACTATGATGCTCAAGTTCTCCGGTCTAAAGTACAAACACTGCTTGCAAAAGGAGCCGTGGAAATGGTTTCTCTAGCGAACAGCAGTGTCAAGTTTTTACAAAGTTATTTCTTCGTTTCCAAGAAAGATGGTGGGCTCAAACCCATTCTCAGACACAGGCATCTGAACTGTTTGCTTATGAAATGGCTGTTCAAGATGTTAATCTTAAAACAGATCATCACGCAAGTATGCCCCAAGGACTGGTTTCTGTCAGTGGATCTGGATTCACATCCAGATACCATCCATCACAGACACAGATTTGCATTCAAGGGTGAGGCCTATCAGTACACAGTCCTGTATTCAGACTGTCCATGGCCCCACGCACTTTACTGAAGTGCATAGACATGGCTCTTTACCCTCTGAAACAAATGGGAATCTGCATTTTGAACTACTGTACCTCGAAGACTGACTGGTTTTAGCCAGGTTAGAACTTGAAATCATTGTAAACAGGTTGCTGCTGCTCAGTCACATGGAAGCGCCTTGGGTTAAAGAGTCAATTTAGCCAAGAGACCCTTTTCTCCCAGCCAGCTGAGATTCAAATAGGGACTTCACATTCCCTCAGGGCTTTCCAGAGGATACTTGGCCTCATGTAGGCCGCTTCCCCAGTGGTTCCTCTGGGCCTGCTCAACATGTGGCCCCTTCAGTACTGGATCAAAGTCCATGTCCCTTTCCACACTTGGTGCCTGGGACATTTTTATCTCAGGGTAACCCACCGCTGCATCAGAGCACTCTGAGTGGCGCCGATACAGGATGGCTGCCTCCATGACGTGCTCTGCAGTTGTTTTTGTGTTTTTGTTAGTTTGTCCTGTCTTTAGTTATATTCCTGCAATCAGTTTCACCAGGGACGAATTGCTGGATATTCGGCAACACACATCTCCCGATATTTCACCGGTTTTCGACTATTCTGATGTTTTGCTGGACATTCTTGTCGGCGGAGCGGCTGCCCTGATCACACGCTTCAAGAGGACGCGCAGGCGGGGAAAGCGAGCGGGAGCGTCTTACATCAATGAACGGTGGTGTACAGATGTAACTGTGTTAAAGAAGACGTGCTGCTCAAATCTCGAAACGCTCTTCATTAACTGCAAGCCGTTCTATTCCCCGCGGGAGTTTCATTCGTTCATTCTGGTTAGTGTTTACATCCCTCCTCAAGCGCACGTGAGCTCAGCTTTACAGAAACTCGCTGAGCAGATCACAGAGACAGAACAACAACACCCAGACTCTGTTTTAATCATTCTTGGGGACTTTAATAAAGCCAATCTCTCCCGTGAACTGCCAAAATACAGACAGCATGTTACTTGTCCCACAAGAGACAGTAATATATTGGATCACTGTTACACCACAATAAAGGATGCATTTCACTCTGTTCCACGAGCAGCTTTGGGACATTCTGATCACCTTCTGGTTCATCTTATACCGACCTACAGGCAGAAACTAAAATCAGCTAAACCTGTATTAAGGACTGTAAAAAGATGGACTAATGAAGCAGAGCAGGATTTACAATCTTGTTTTGACCTCACTGATTGGAGTGTTTTTGAAGCTGCTGCCACTGATCTGGACGAACTCACAGAGACCGTAACATCATATATCAGTTTCTGTGAGGATATGTGTATTCCTACCAAGACTCAACTAAATTACAACAATGACAAACCGTGGTTCACTGCAAAACTCAGACAGCTCCGTCAGGCCAAAGAAGATGCTTACGTGAAGGGGGACAATGTCTTGTATAAACAGGCTAAATACACACTGGAAAAGGAGATCAAAGTGGCAAAGAGGAATTATTCTGAAAAAATAAGGACTCAGTTCACTTCAAACGACTCCGCATCAGTGTGGAAAAGCCTAAAGAAGATCACCAATTACAAGACACCACCCCCCAGCACTGTGGAAAATCAACGACTGGCAGACGATCTGAACGAGTTTTACTGCAGGTTTGAAAGAACACCCATCACCTGCCCTGAACACCTCTCCACACAACCGTTCACACCAATAACAACTCCTGCAACCAACCCTGAATGCCTCTCCAAACAAACGTTCACACCATTCACAGCTCCTGCAACCAACCCTGAATGCCTCTCCACACAACCGTTCACACCATTAACAGCTCCTGCAACCCATCCTGATCACCTCTCCAATCAACCGCTCTCACCATTCACAACTCCTGCAACCAACCCTGAATGCCTCTCCAAACAACTGTTCACACCACTCACAACTCCTGCAACCCACCCTGAACACCTCTCCAATCAAGCGCTCTCACCATTCACACCTCCTGCATCCCCCCTCTCCCCCACACCTGCAATACAGATCAGCGAGGATGCGGTGCGCCAGGTCTTCAGGAAGCAGAAAAGGAAAAAAGCACCAGGCCCAGATTGTGTTACACCAGCCTGTCTGAAATCCTGTGCTGACCAGCTGGCCCCCATCTTCACAAAGATCTTCAACAGATCGCTGGAGCTGTGCGAAGTCCCTTCATGCTTCAAACGCTCCACCATCATCCCCATCCCAAAGAAATCCAAAATTACAGGACTAAATGACTACAGGCCTGTGGCTCTAACGTCTGTAGTCATGAAGTCATTTGAAAAACTGGTGCTGGCCCACCTGAAGGACATCACTGGACCCTTGCTGGATCCTCTTCAGTTTGCCTACAGAGCAAACAGGTCTGTGGACGATGCAGTAAACATCGGACTGCATTATGTTCTGCAACACCTAGACAGACCGGGGACCTATGTGAGGATCCTGTTTGTGGACTTCAGCTCTGCCTTCAACACGATCATCCCAAACCTCCTCCTGCCCAAACTAACTCAGCTCTCCGTGCCCACCTCCGTCTGTCAGTGGATCAACAGCTTCCTGACAGACAGGCAGCAGCTAGTGAGGCTGGGAAAATACACATCCAGCACCCGTACAATCAGCACCGGAGCTCCCCAGGGCTGTGTTCTCTCCCCACTGCTCTTCTCCCTGTACACTAATGACTGCACATCTAAGGACCCCTCTGTCAAGCTCCTGAAGTTTGCAGATGACACCACACTCATCGGCCTCATTCAGGACGGTGACGAGTCTGCTTACAGACAGGAGGTTAAAGAGCTGGCTGTCTGGTGCAGTCTCAACAACCTGGAGCTTAACACGCTCAAAACAGTGGAGATGATCGTGGACTTCAGGAGAAACCCCCCTGCACTCCCCCCACTCACCATCATGAACAGCACTGTGACTGCAGTGGAGTCATTCAGGTTCCTGGGCACCACTATCTCTCAGGACCTGAAGTGGGACATTCACATTGACTCCATTGTGAAAAAGGCCCAGCAGAGGTTGTACTTCCTTCGCCAGCTGAGGAAGTTTAACCTGCCACAGGATCTGCTGAAACAGTTCTACTCCACCATCATCGAATCCATCCTCTGCACTTCAGTGACTGTCTGGTTCAGCTCAGCTTCTAAATCGGACCTCAGAAGACTACAGAGGGTAGTCCGGACTGCTGAGCGAATTATCGGTACAACCCTCCCATCTATTCAAGAACTGTACTTATCCAGAGTGAGCAAAAGGGCTGTTAAAATCACTCTGGACCCCTCACATCCAGCACACTCCCTCTTTGAACTGTTGCCATCTGGTCGACGCTACAGAGCACTGAGCACCAGAACGACCAGACACAGGAACAGTTTCTTCCCTCAGGCAATCCATCTTATGAACAGCTGATAATAACTGTGGGACACACTACACTATTTATATTTATATACACTACACTTTTTATCCAACACACATACTTAGCGTACACGTACATCTTTTGCACATAATATACATGTACATACATGGAACACACTATACTACTTATATTTATATTTATATACACATACACTTATTTATCCAAACACACATACTTAGCGTACAGTTACAATTTTTCCACATAATATACATGTACATACATAAATGCTCTTTTTAATATACCTGCCATACATTGTCAATTTGTATATTGTCAATCCTTACCCACCTATTTGTATTTTTTTGTATTTTTTATTCCTTATTGTGTTTTTTGTTCTGTCGCTGTTATGTTGCACTGCGGAGCTCTGTCATGAAAACAAATTCCTCGTATGTGTGAACATACCTGGCAATAAAGCTCATTCTGATTCTGATTCTGATTCTGATTCTGATTCTGAGCCTTGGACCCTAAACCTCTTGTCTGTTTCTATCAGGCGTCCTATTGGGACTTTTCTGCAGAAGGAAGGTGGTCACGACAGATGCCTCCAACTCGGGTTAGGGAGCTATGCATGAATGCTCCTGGTCAAATCTCGGAGTAGTGCTTACACATCAGCTGCCTCAAGATGATGGCAGTTTTTCTGACTCTAAAAACTGTTCTGCCTACCTTAAGGGACAACATTATGGTGGTAGCCTATATTCATCACCAAGGCGAGTTTATTATGATGGGAGCTCGGAGATTGAATCTGCCTCGCCCTTATACTGTGTTGACTTGGGACTTATCTATAGTCCTCAGGACCCAATGGGCCCTCCCTTTTAACCACTCTAGTGGGCCAACTTGCAGCCCCTGTTGCTTAAAAACACACTCCATTTGGCTTGGTCAGTCAGAGCTTCCTGTCTTGAGTTTGGGCCTAATATATGTAGAGTACTCAATAAACCGAGAAACGGTTATGTGCAGAAAGTGCTCTCCACTCCGTTAAGTCATCACCCCTCTAGTGTTTAGAGCACAAGTCATGACCCCAATCCATATGGTAAGCAGGGTCCCAATCCACTCTGCCCAGTTTGGGCTTTTATAGTGTATGTTGAGCACTCTGGCCTGTTTAGGCACTCAGAGCAGCTTTTTGTGTGCTTTGGAGGCCCCTCTAAAGTGCTGCCAGTTACAAAGCAGAGAATATCTCACTGGATAGTGGATGTTATAGCCTTGGATTACGCCTCAGCAGGCTTGCAGTCTACCAGAGGAATGGCCTCCTCCTGGGATTGGTCCGGTGGGATATTTGTGCAGCCACTGGCTGGTCGTCGTCATCTACCTTCACCAGGTTTTATAACTTGGAAGTCCCTGCCCTGCAGGCGTGGATATTGTCCACTTAATTCTACCTAATACCATTTGGAAATGGAGAGGGTTATGTTATGTGGTCCTATGCCTAAAAGGCCTGGGTGTAATTATTGGCTCTTGCTTACAGGGGTGGGCTCACAGAGTGGCTTTGTTCTGCACTTGCACATAGCACGGTGCTATTGGACGCTATCCCCATAAGCATGTCAACACAACGGGAGACACCATTCGAAAGGGAATGCTCCGTTTATTAACCTAGCCTCAGCTCCCTGAGATAAGGAAATGAGTGTTGCATAGGCTGTTGTACTATAAGGCTGCATGCAAATTGGTAACAGTCGCTTCAGTCAAAAGATTATGACAAAATGGCACTCAGAGCCAATTTATATAGAGGTCAGCTCGTCCCCTTTTCACAGGTTTAAGTGTCATTGGTTCAAGCAGCTACACAAATGTGAACAAATCAGACTTCAGTATCAGAGTAAACAGGAGTTTCCCTTTTCTCAGGGAATCGAGGTTACATTAGTAACCTGAGCATTTCTGGGAGTAGGTAAGTTTGGTTAGTCCGCAAAAAGGGCAGATTGTTTTATGGCAGCAACAAATTCACATGTACAGCAGTGATCCACTGTAATTATGACTTAACTGTATGGGGTTCCAAAGTCACATAACTATATACAGTTGATTTAAGCAAAAATTAATAACTTGTTCCACCTCTCAAATGACTTTCCTTTATTGCTGATGTAAACCAAGCCCTATTATTTTTTTTTTATACCTCCACTCCAGCCACCAGGATTTATGATCGATTCATTTTCAAAAGCATTTTTTTTTCTCATTGAATATCCTTTTTTCTCTCTGACATAAGTCAGATTGACTAATGTCAAATGTCTTAATTGTAAATTTTTCGAAATTGAGATTCATCTGAAAGGTGAATAAATAAGTTTTCCACTGATCTATGGTTTGTTAGGATTGGACAATATTTGGCCCGAGATACAACTATTTGAATATCTGGAATCTGAGGGTGCAAAAAAATCTAAATACTGAGAAAATCTCCTTTGAAGCTGTCAGAATTCTTAGCAATGTATATTACTAATCAAAAATGTTTTTTTATATATTTACAGTAGGAAATTTACAAAACATATTCTTGGAACATGATCTTTATTTGATATCATAATGAATTTTTTCTTTTTTTTTTGGCTATTGCTAAAAATATACCTCAGCAACTTAAGACTGGTTTTGTGAGATCTGTAAAATTTTCACATTTAAACAAAAAAAATTATACTGTTATGATCAATAAGAAGATTGTGTATCAGTTGTGTACATGAGAGCTAATTATGCTCTAAATATAACATGATTCCCCTTAATGCCTGAATTATTGTCCTCTGTCAGCCTCACATCAACAAAATGGGGGTAAATCAAATTATCACAATCCCTGCCAATGCATCTGATCTACCGGAACAACAAATATCAGCTCTGAGAAAACAAAGCAGACCTGGATCAAATTTCAGCAAAGGCCTGGGACATCTCAGCAACAAAACATTCATACACTAAACAAAACAGCTGCCAGGAAACGCATCAAAACACTAAACCCTTTCTTACAAAAGATGATTTTGAGCACATTCTCAAAATGCTGGACATTTACATGACTTGTCAGATGTAGATGCTGACTTATGTCTACATCATAATTAAAAGTGCATTGTGGAAACATGCTGGAGCACCTTTTGAGCTTAGCTAGGATTTTCCATTTCGTTTCTGAGAGACCAGAGGGAATTCTGTGCCCATCCCTACCAACACAAGATGATGTAACAATCTCCACCTTCAACTTCCAACCATGGTGGCAGAGAAGAGGCAAAATAAAGGGTTCACCAGAGACATTCTGAGACAAAATAACATCCAGTATTTCAGGCCTTTCAGCAGAGCAGCCTGGCTAAGCGTGAGGAGTGAACAAGGCAGCAGTCAATCTAGCTTTTCAGAGAGGTTTAATAAATCCCTGTGTCTGTTTTATACCCTATTCTCTTGACTTGAATGATTTAATTTTCTTCTTCCTGTAAACATGGATGCCAGATTCTTTTTTGTGTCATGAACAACTTATTATGAATTGAATTTATTATATAGTAGGCCTTCTCCATTAGATTAATCATTGAAGCCTGACCAGTTTGTTTATGTAAATCAAGTCAAATTAGATTCTGCATGCAGAACATGAAATTTGCAAACAGGTGCTTCTCTGATGGCGCTAGGAGTAGTGCACAAATTCTGTCATAATTTACTGATTCTCAAATATGGTTCCAAATGTTTATGCTGTTATTTTGTCTGTTTAACACAAATAATGTCTATGTACATTTTGGATATACCGTAGTTCAAAACTGTAGCCCTACTACTTATGTCCATTTTTTGTTCCTTTTTTGAGTTGGCAGATGTGGTTATTATGAACTGTCAGCATTGTGGTGATGTTTATTGTCTGCAGGCTATGTGGTTTCTTGACGACATGTGACAGTATTTTGTTTATTATCATGATTCATCCATTCATTTTCAACTGATTTGTTCAAAAAGGCTGATTCATCCATTTGATGCTTCCTCGCTTCCATGTTTTCTCATTTGAGACAGACGGTTTTGTCTTTTAGTGTTTTTACTAGTGAATATTTCTGTAAGTTGCATAATTAAACCAGCATGTGATGACAAGTGACTGTAATTTGGGTATTATTACCAAGCCACTGAATCAATCTTAACCCGAGTCATTCAAAAACAATGATTCATCCCCGACCAGGTACAGTATGTAACACCGTGCTCTTTCTGGGAAATGCCGATCTACTGTACCTGTTTGGATTAGTCTGAAATTATTTTCGGTGGCATAACAACAAAAAAAAAATAACTGTCAATATTGTGTCTAAAATGTAAGAAGATTATGTTGTTTATTAAATGACATACCGTATTTATCACAATTCTGTTTGCCTGACACCAAACTGCTTATCTACTATAAAGACTTTCCTTTTTTGAGCAATATATAAAAACTGATTACTGAAAGAAGAAAGTTTACTGAAAAAACATAGGCTAATATGTAGGCTCGTAACGTTCTGTAATGTCTAGACTACTAGGCTACATCCAATAGGTTAAGTGAAATAGCAGATAGAGATAGTTCTTTATCCAGTACCAAGGAGTGCAAAGATAATTCTGCCAATAATCTGGCAAGAGAGGCTGTCTTTGTATTTTACAATCATTTCAGGGGAGTCTTAGAAACACTTTTTAAATCATTATACTGTACAAAAAAGCTGAGAGAAAAGGAGAGAACGTTTTATTGCATGATTCTTGTTTTTGGCTTGGATGGTTTGGCACCTCCTGTCAGGCAGAATCACCCAGGGTGCATGGAGAAAATAATGAAAGTCTTGTAATAGGCAATGGTCATGTTGGCTTGCCAGTAAGTGTGTGTGTGTGTGTGAGAGAGAGAGAGAGAGAGAGAGAGAGTGTCATGAGAAAGAATGAGGAATCACATCCTCATCTCACATTACAAACCGACCCTCTCTTTTTCAATGTAATGTTTTGTTTCTTTCTTGACTGTTGCCATAGTACATTCATTCTACTAACAATACTGTCTCTTAGCCCTTTTTGCTCCACACTTGAAACATTACATCCTTATTCAGGAAATGAGAGATGTAAACGAGAGCCTAGGAATATTACTTACTCTAAGTGTCTGTCTTGTGCACTAGAAAAAAAAAATAGTTTTACTCAGTTTTCTTGTTTTCCAGTACAAACATCTAAAACATTCATAAATCAAGTAATTTACTTGAGAAAAAAAAAATTCACTATAGGTTTCTGAAAAAAAATATCAGGTGAGTTTATTCTTAAAATTGACCCTAAAAAAGTAAATAAGAAAAATAAGGGATAACAGGATGAGAAAAATAAACAAAATTCAAAGAGAAAACAACTAATTTTCTTAAATATTTTTTTCTAGTAAATTTGTCTTGAATTAAGCATTTTTAGACATTTATAATGGAAAACTAGACAAAAATGCTAATTGTATAGACTGTATAATGTATATCTTTAAAAACCTTTTGAATTGTCAGGTAAACTATGAATAAAAACCTTTTCATCTGCCTCATAAATACTGGAGTAAGCAGCAAATTGTGCATTTTATTGGTTTGAGATCTAATCAATATTCAATATTTTATGGACACACCTCCTTCTCTGCACTAATCAGTCTAGTAATTATTGCAAGCAACTGCTGATGTGAATGGTGGGTTGTTCTGTGCTGAAAAGATGAGAGAGTTATATTAAAGTAGCTACATATATAAAAATATACACTACTGTGCAAAAGTCTCAAAAACGTGCTCCAAAAGGCCATCTGTATTTATTTATTTCTATATATACATTGTATAGTGTGTGAGTGGTCGGTGTAGTATAGTTAAGTCACATTTGTTCTCACCTACTTTTTTATCCAAACAGCCCAACTATATATCCATATAAGACCATATACTTATACTTGACTCCATATACTTGACACAATCACATGGCACACAACGGATGCAAGCCATGTACACAGGAATCCAGACTGCAGCTATATTAGGAACAGGCTGTGAACTTTGAAGTATTGTATGATTATACACTCCAGCACAAACACACTGACAGATGCCCTTTAGTAACACAGGCCCTTTAAAATTGAGTAAAACCATCTACTGTAGTTGAGCAATGTTTTTACAGATTCACCTATCCAGAAACCTCTTCAGTATAGAACTAGATTGGCACTGAAAAGTACTTTTAAGCTCTTTGCTGCCCACGTGCTCAAAGTGACGCAGGAAGGAATAACACATTCTGTTGAAATGAATCATCATTCCAAAAATTACGATCACGCCCTTTCAAGTAGTTAAACTAATGCTGTCTTTGTGCTCCCTTCAGCTAACAAACATCAGTTTCCATGAGCAGATCATGCAATAAGCCTTAAATCTTTGCCTGTTACAAATATATTTTAGACCATTTTTAATTAAAATATGGCCATCTAAATGTAACCCTTTCACATTTCAGTCTTTCTCTTTGTGTCATGGAAAACTAGAGGAATCTGATTATAAAAGGTAAGAGGTTAACCAATCAAAACATGCTTTGATACAGGCTGTCATGGTTCATCTCAAACTTTAAACACCATGTTTATTGAAGGACTGGATTTCATCCACTTTTTATAAACAGCGAGCTCATAATTTGTTCTCCAAGATTTACACTCTTAAAACTGAAGCTTCCAAGAATGGGTTTTTGCTGCGATACGAAAGAAGAAACATATTATAGGTTCCTCAAAGTGAACAGTAAACAGTTCCTAAAATAAATGTTTTTCAGTATGAAGAAAATTGTAATAATTTGAAGAACCTTTTTACACTATAAAGAACTTTTTGTGGAATTGAAATATTGCATAGAATTTAAAGGTTCTTGGTGCAACCATAATTATTATATTTGAATATATGAACTTGACTATCCATCAGCCGTAACATATGTGTTACTATATAAACATTCAAATGGAATCAAAACTGATTACTTACCTTTTTCAAGAATAAAGAAAGTGAAATGTTGATGTTTGAAACGTGGTTGTGAAGGAACTACCCGTAAAGATTTGATCTAGACAGACTGAAACCAACACCCACCATCCGCTCAACAGGTTGGCTCAGTCCTGAGTGGGTTGAGCTTTGAATGAAGGATCTTTTCTCTGGGAGAGCAACGCTGATAGTTTTTAGTTTGTCATGCACGCTCGGGCTGAATTAAATCTGCTGGTGAGTGAACACAATTATCTAACAGAAACTGAGTGATGGAACTCTCAAAGAAGTCTGAAAAAGATGTGTATAATATAATATAAAGGAATTTTCAGTATAACTTTTTTTGTTGATGTTGTTGTTTTTTTAATTACACATTGTATTGTGTTTTGTTTTAGGTTTGGAGGAAATGTGCGTAAACATAAAGGAAAAGATACAGGTAATTTTATACCTGGATATTACCATTCTATGGATTTCACATTGAGAAACATGTCAAATCAATATAAAAATTAACAAATTTTATCTATCTATCTATCTATCTATCTATCTATCTATCTATCTATCTATCTATCTATCTATCTATCTATCTATCTATCTATCTATCTATCTATCTATCTATTTAGAATATTCCCTCTATGTTTTGATGATACATTTCAGCAATTGATTTTTCTTTGATTCCTACAAAAAGACATTTGACGTTCATCTTGCACAAGGCCAGCCAGTGTTCTCATCCAGCCAGCCAGCCTACAAATCTCATCCAAAATATATATATACTGTATATTCAGGCTTAAAAATGACAACAAATGCAATTTTGCAGACCCATAACTGAGAATCTTTATTACAGTAAAGTGCCACTTTGAGAGATTGCTCAAATTTATAGAATGAATCTACAAATTCAAAAGCTCAGTTTTTTCGGAAAGGGACTGTGATTAATGCACAAATTAAGTGGTTGAAAAATGTTGAAACTATGGAAAACCTACAGTAAAATACAGATGAGACGTGGAGCTAGTTAGTCATCAGTAGTTAGTATCAAGACTAAGAATAAAACAGTCTTCTACTCAATTAAAAACCCATTAGAAAGTTTCAGCAGATGAAGTCCCTGATCCTCAGATTTTGCTCGCGTCTTCAACATGCCTGTCAAAGAGATGTGGAACTTTTTAAATAATACCATTTTTTGTTTGTTTGTTTCTTATAATCATAAATAATATGTTTTGATTTCAAAGTGTACATAATTTCATTGAGATGTAAAAGTGTGAATATGACAGTGAGATCAGGTGACCTACTTTCTTTTTGGTTTGCACTGCCCCCCTGTGAAGAGAACAATCTGTTATTCTTTTTGCATAAAATGTCAAACAAGGTTTTTATTTAGTCAGAAAATGCATTTGTAAAAATTCAGAGCTCCTTACGACACAGAATTCCAACCCCTCCAGCTACTAGTACGCCTGTGAAGACCAAACCCCCGATCCTTAGCGCCTCATAGTCTAAAAACAGAAGCATTTTAATCTAGCTTAAAAAGTATTCAAAATTGTATATATCTTTATACATTCATATTTACCATATTTATACAATATATATATATATATATATATATATATATATATATATATATATATATATATATATATATATATATATATATATATATATATATTTATATAAGGATATCATGAGCATCTGCTTTAGAGTACTTACTATAAACAAAAGGATCTGCAAAGGCAAAAAAGAGGAGAAAACTTAGACTGCAATTGAAAACAGCAAAATGCAGCCATAGATCTTAATGTTGTCAATGCATGAGACTGGCAAGATTACACATTGAATAGCGATATAAGAAAGGAAGAAACTTTTCTGTCTTACTCGCTTCAGCTTGACTGAAGAGTGCCAAGAAGACTGTAAATGAAAAAAAATAATAATAAAGCTTTATGAAAAGTCATAAACATACACAAAGAATAAAATAATTAATGGAATTAACAAATGAATAAAATATAAGACATTTGGGGGGAAAAATAATACTCTCAAAATATTGCACTCTTTTTTTAAGATTTTAAATAAAAAATATTCATTTTGTTCTATAAAGTAAATAAGCAACTGAATTTTAAAATCATGATTTATGTATGTCATAAACTACTGTGTGCATATAGCTACTGTAATGAGAACTTAATTTTGAATTTTGAAAAGATACTAATTTTAATAACCATAATTTTCAATAATAATAATAATAATAATAATAGTAATAATAAAACAGTTAAAGTCAGCAAGTATACTGTAAATGTGGACTGAAAGTCTTTTTGGAATTCTTGACCTTCAGTCCCAAGGGCACAGATCAGTGTGTGACCTTTGCTTTGAAAATAAATAGTGATGACTTACCTGTAAGGAGAACTAGTTCTGTGAGTTGGCTCATTTTTACCCCTTCTGATCAAGGACATGCGCACACACACACACACACACACACAAACACAAACACACTAAATGAGTCATTACATTTTTTGGTCTTACAGTAATAATTCACTCAATTTACTCCCCCCTATATTTTTAAACCCAATATAGTAACAGTAAATGACTGGGGTTCCAAAACTGACTTGAAAAGTAATAAAAGATTTCATAGCAATGTCAATGTCAAAAGTAACCATGTTCAATATGTGAACCAATCTTTTGTGTTATATTTTTTTAACAAATCAGTTGATTCCGATCACACAACAATTATTGAATCAGACTGATCCAGTTCTCTTAAACCCACTAAACATAGTAAACAGGTTTAGTTTGAAGTCATTTTTCAGTATTCATCAACATAATGCCAGTGTCGACTACTTTCAGCACATATAATTAGATCAAATATGTTCCGTTCCCATGTAGAGGTCAACAGTGAGACGCGGCCTACGAGACGAGGAATGTTTGTGAAGAAACTCCAGCTGTAAGTGCAGCTGAGAGAAAACAGCACTTGTGTTTTGAGAGTAAACATAAAAACGATGGGTCGACACAGTCGGGACGCAGCACGTTCCTGGACACTGCTGTGTACCCTTGAGTGCCTGGAGGTGTTTTGGAAAGTTTGCCCTCCCACCTTCTCTGGTTATATAATCATCTTGAAATTCTTTGGATCTGTTGCTCACTCACATGGGTCCTGAAGTCTGGATGCCATTTTTGGTATAGTGAGGTATCTTTTATTTGAATGAACGATTGAATAGATTTAAAGTGAGTTCATACAAGAATGAAAATTCTGACCATTCTCACACACAAGTTGTTCCAAACTTGCATGAGTTTCTTTCTTCTGTTGAACACAGAACGTATTTTGAAGATTGTTGATAACCCTTCAGTTGCTGGTAGCCATTGACTTCCATAGATTTCTTTTTATTATTTTTTTCAATGCTACCAGCAACTGTTTGGTTATCAGCATACATTCAACAGAAGAAATAAACCCATATAGGACACTTAAAGATGGGTTAATGATAACAAATATTTAATTTTTGCTTGAACCGAACAAGGCTTCCTCTAAATTCAGACTTTCAAGGGAATATTTACAGGACTTTCATGTAAAACCGTTCTTGAAAGGTCCACATATCCAAAATGGCAGGTGTGGGGTCACCTTCATCTAGCGACCTGATTCTAAGACAGAATCTTTATCTAATCGCTGTTAATTTTTACTTAAATTAATAACTCATAGCTCGGATTATGTATTAAATCATAAATGGCATTGAATCAAACATTAATGAAGAGTTTCTAAAGATTCACACTGGCATGCAAGCTAAGTAAATATTATTATTCATTGCATCATTCCCAAGTCACATTTAGGACAGTCCAATATATCAAAAGACCCTGATCTTACCTTAGCAGAGGAACTGATGGCTTTCTGAACAGTGGATGTTGGATGATGCTCCTCAGGTGTGCTAATCTCACAACCTTTCAGTATTTTCTATAACCTTTAATGAAAACTCCTCCTCACTGTATATATATAAACACAGCACAACATATCAAATTGATGCATTTTTGGTGTGTCTATCATTACGTCATCATGTCCACTGTTTAGCCCAAAACATGAACTGTGTGTTGATGAATTACAAAAGTTGTTTAAGAGTTAGCATGTTTAAGTTAACATGCGAACACCTACAAATCAGTGTCTATTAAATGTTCTTTCATTGACTAGGCATTAAAGCTAAAGTCCTTTATCCAGCAGTCACCAGTAATGTGACACTATGGGCAGAAGTGAGCAGAACTTCGAAGGGCAGAGCACATTATGTGAACACTTTGAAGGGTGCAAGGCATCACTGTCTCATATGTTTGGTTTTCCCTATACAAAGGCATAAATCATTGCTACATAGAATTAGAATGTAACCTTGATAAGGCAGCAGCAAAATTCATGTTTAAAAACATTTTAAAAACCATTTGAACCAAATATTGCAACTATTGCAAAAACATGAAAAATGTAGGAATATTAAAAAATCTCTAATAATAGTTACAAAATATATATTTTTATATCAAATAAACATTTATATCATATTATATAAACATTTATACAATATATAGTATACGTTCTAAAATGTTTTGCAATATATGTATATTGTATATATACAGACATGTGTATGTGTACATGTGTGTGTGTGTGTGTGTGTGTGTGTTTGTGTGTGTGTGTGTGTGTGTGTGTGTGTGTGGACATAGAGAGAGACAATATATATATGAGATTTGTACATTTCTGTAGAAATTTTGTTATTACATTTATGAAAAATATAATAATAATGTAATTATATGATCTACAGTATATACATATTTTTTGCAATGTATAAATAGGTAAATTGCATCATGACAATGGCAATTATTGTGTATGTATTAAATTATATATACTGGTGCATTGTATATAATATGTATCATACTTTTTTGTATTCTTAGGACCTTTCTACAAGAATGTACACTAATCTTTTGAATTTTATTTAAAGTCATATATTAAGGATTTTATATTTGGCAGTATGAAAAAATAACTATACCTCAATGTTTTGTCATGTAAGTCTGGCTAAAGTCTCTAGAAAGGCTTCAAGTCAAGTAAACAAAGAAGTGCCTATTAGAAAAATAATGCCTCTTTTTAGGGTGTGTGCATGAAGAATCATCCTAATCACTGCAAAGAAAATTTAGTAAAATTATGTGCTTTTGTAGTAAAGGAATATTTATTTATTAACAGTACCGATTACAGTCATATATATAGAGAACAACAATCTGCCCTACTGCACCATTCCAGAAGAAATGATATACCCTAACCGCAGTATTTAAGCCTGCACATGCAGTCAGGGAGCTGCTCTTTATAGGGCATCTCCAGCAAACACATGAATCAGGAGCAGACATCTGAAAGACTCCAAGGAAAAACTAAGCTTATGCGACTCTTTTATAAATGCTGTGCTGATGTCGTGAACACCATCAAAAATAATAAAGAATAAAATTTAAAAAGTAACGTATATCAAGATGATAAGATCTAGTTCTGCTAATCGATTGAGCTTTAAATGTTCAGCGTAGGGTGACTTCTCCTAAATAACTTTTTTTTTTCTCCAACATTTGATAAAATATCTTTTAGAAACACCATTGGTAAATATAATGAATTTTCACTTTTATTTATTTATTTTTTGATTGGTGTACACACTGTGGAAACACACACCTGCCACTTGTTGATTTCTATTTGTTTTATTGTGTTATTCTAAAATATATTTATACTTGGGTCAAACTGAGCCCAAATAAAAGTCTCTATACAAGATAATCACCTTTATGAAAAGTACATGCTGATAAAACAGAGAGTAAAAGCCTCAATGATATGTCAGTTGAACATATTACAAGAATTTGAAACGAAAATAATAGGTTAATTAAATTACTCTTATTAAGAGTAATTTTTATGTATTTGAGTCTCTAAAGAAAACAAAGCATTAAAATAAAGGCAAAATAAAAATAACAAAATAAATGGTTTAGATTTGACCGTCTAATCTGATTGAAAATGTTCTCATCTACATTTCAGATGTTTACAATAATGTTTACAATTTTTTTAATTGATATAAGCATATGGTTAAAATATCATACAACATTAAACTTAAATCTGACTGTGAGCTAAAGCAGATGGTTGTTGTGTGTTTACAAATGCTGGAGAACATACAGTATGCAAATAGTCAAAGCTTCAAAACAGGCTTAAACGTACTTTTTCAGAGCCAAACTTTAAAACTAAATGCTCATGGACTGAAAGCATAGTAGAAGAGAAACACGGCCGTTCCAGGGTGCAGCCAACCACCTGTGTCAATATTGACCCATCTACTATTGATCTACTCAATGCTACCCTCAGTTTGTGTGCTGTGAATTTTGTCATTCAGCCACTTGTAGCAGTATAAAATGAAATTAAATTAGTCAAAGTTGTGCATAATTTACATTAAATTGAAAATAAAAACTAACTCAATTAAATGTATATTGTAAACAGCATAACAATGACACAGAGTACTTGACTATTCATTGAACATCAGATCCTCAATTAAATAATCCAGTCTTTGCATTTGTTAGATATACATTATTAATAGGTGGAGTTGCTTGATGATTAAAGTGGATAAGCCAACAGAACATATTCCTGGATCCCTCTGACTTTAGTGTTAGTTAGGGTTAGAAACTGAAATACAGTTATGATAGTAAATTAAAATGTTGCTCAATGACCAAAAAAAAAAAAAAAAAATTTAACCAAGAACATTACCAGAGAAGTGAAGACGCCCTCTACTGGACAAGACTGAAACCTGGGAAACACCGGCCTTTCAAATCATGCTGTATATTACATATATTATATTATGGTGTGTGTTCTATATTATAATTATTATTGTCAGATCCACATTTTTTCATAAGGGGAATGAGAGGGGTTTCAATATTGCTTAGATTGTGCAGATTGCATGTCATCTTGGATTCCACCCACCGACCCTAAAAACAAGACCAAACTTTAGAAACTATCTGTCTTTAACTCAATATCTCTTCATGTAAATCAGACATATTTGACCTTGGACCACAATACCAGTCATAAGGGACCTTTTTTTTTAAAATTGAGATTCATACTGAATATATAAGCTTTCCACTGATGTATGGTTTGTTAGGATCAGACAATATTTGGCCGATTTGAAAATCTGGAATCGGAGGTTGCAAAAAAATCCAAATATTGAGAAAATCACCTTTAAAGTTGTCCAAATTATAAGCAATCTTAGCAATGCATATTACTAAACAAAAATTAAGTTTTAATATATTTACAGGAGGAACTTAATATCTTCATGGACCATGATCTTTAATTAATATCCTAATGATTTTTGGCATGAAAGAAAAATGTATAATTTTGACCCATAGAATGTATTTTTGGCTATTGCTACAAATATACCCCAGCGACTTAAGACTGGTTTTGTGTATATAATGTGCAGTACATCTGCAAGTATAAAAGTAATAGGAAACTCACTGAAGCAATGCTGTACTTTCTCTGATCTTTTCAACAGGATATAAGCCACAACAATGGTAATGAGGGCAGCTAAAAATCCCCCAATCACGTATCCAATGAGCTTTGCATAGTAAGAATCATTTGCTGAAAGGAACACAGAGAGACATGAAGACAAGTGGCTGTTTACATTCACACACACACACACACACACACACACACACACACACACACACACACACACACACACACACACACACACACACACACACACACACACACACACACTTAATTGCTAGTAACATACCATACACATAAAGATGTCCAATTTTGTCATTTAAACCATTGACCTTGCACAAAAAAATTGTGCTATTGTCATCTTCTGATGTTCCTGCAACTTCCCAAGCAGCTACATCTCCACTAGATTTTGTATAACAGTAAGCTTTCATTGACTGGGGAAAAGAAAAGAGTTATGGTCAGTGTAAGGGTATCTTTCATTTGTTAAATATAATAATTATTATTATTTATTATTAGGTATAACAATTAAAAAATAAAACATTCTATAAATTTATAGCACCTATGAAATTACATCATTTGGAAATATTCTACAGTGGAAAGTGGAGTAAATTATATTTGTATATATATATAAAAACTGTGGTGTCAGCTACTTTTTCAAGCGAATCCATTTAAATGTCATTGTAGAAAGTAAATGCTCATTAGTGACTACAAATGATTTCAAGAAAAAAAAATTAGACTTTACTCAACTCATCTGCATTTTTAAAAATAAATATTCTTTTTGGCATTGAATGTTCCATGAATAACTTTTCAAGAGAACCTTTCCATTCCACTAAATGTTCTTAATAGTGGATTCTGAAATGTTAATGTCATAATGATAGGTGTGTCCAAACACCAGTGCTAGTTTACAGTTTGTGCACCATAATAGTTTAAGCAGAAGTCACCTGAGCGGGTAAGTATTTGGTTTTGTCTCCTGGACAAGCCATAGAATCATTGACCTTTGAACCCATAATGTAAAACCAGATTTTTTGCCCATTCAATCCACTGACACCACATTCAAAGGTGACAGTTTTTCCGGTCTCTGAGGTCAAATTCTGAGGAACTATAAAATGATCCAGACCTAAAGCACAGGAGAGAAGGAACAGCATAAAGAGGAGGGTTTCACTCATTTGACTAAGAAATTATGAACTTGACTATTCTAATGACCACACCTGTACACAAACTAGCCAATAAAGTCTAAAAATGAATAAAGAAATTTTAAAATCCTCTCATTTTGAGCCAATTAAAATATAAAGTTTAGAAAATCCAACCAATTTACCAACAGCTATTTGTATTGTCCTATTAAACACAACAGCTTATTCAATGGAAGTTAAAAAGTCGAGGAACATGAACTATCCAAATCTATCACAAAAACTGCCATTTTCTTTAACCATAAGCATTAAAATGAAACCTGAAAACACACCTTTGGTAAGCGAAGCAAACTGCAGAACTAAAATCAGGAGCCACATCAGATGGACAGCGGTTTGGGTCTTCATCCTTCTCATTTCATCAGTTGTCACAGGGCCACGAAAAGCCCTCTCTGCTGGTCCAGTCCCTCGAGCGATGGCTCAGTAGTGGAGCAGATGAGAGCGGTGCTCTTTCTCAGTAGAAGCTGTGCTGAAAAACACCCTGTCGGATGGAGGATGCTCATTTGCAAGGACCTCTTACAAGAAAGTTTTAGGCTGGGCTGGGACATACCCTATTCCAACCTTTACAGCCACGAGTGTCGCTCTCTTTCCACTTCCTTGTGTGCTTAGCACTGATTTCTTTATGCTTTCCCTCCATCCTAGCATTACTGAACTGCCATTTGAGTATAAGGCATTTTACTGCCAAAACAAAAATTTACATCAGCCAGAAAGACACATTTTTTCCACCCAGCAATGATTCCATGGATGCCAAGTTTTTATGAAGGAAAGAGTTATCCTGTAAGCATTCAGATTTGATATGTGTTATATTAATTTGTACAAACCTATAATATCATCAGAAAACTGTGAAAATTAAAGCGGTTTACAGGATTGAAACAACTACAATACACATTATAATACAGGCATATAATAATAATGATACAATTAAGGACAATTATAAGCAAAACATTTTTGTGTATATACATGTTGAAATTAAATTAAAATAAACTTTTAACATGAACATTTACACATTTATTAATGTAGATAATTAAATGCTTAGATGTTTTTTGACCATTTTTAAGTGTTTTTAAGCACAAATAAAAATAACCAAATTTGTTTTATTAAAAATAAAATTAATTACTTTATTTCAGTATTTAAAGTCATGTATATACAGTAAAAAGTACTGTATAAGTGTAAGGTCAGAATTTGCTATATTGTACATTTATTCAACATTAACATAAAAACATAAGTGTGTGTGTGTGTGTGCGTGCGTGCGTGTGTGTGTGTGTTATTAACACACAGCTAAGTATGATTTATATATAAAAATCATTAAATGCATAGATGATTTTATGTCAAGTTTCTAAAGGACAAACAAAAATAACCACAAAGTATTACTATTAAAAAAGGCTTTATTTCAGTATTTAAAAGTCATATATGGGTGCAACACAAAAAAAAAATGAAATAGAAAAGTGAGATTACTATGTCAAAGGTCAGAAATTCTGTATTGTACACATATTCATATCAATTAGTTTCATGAACATGAAAACAGAAAAATAAGCATATTTATATATCAAAAGCCAAATGCTTTTTGAGATTTATTGTTGTCATATTCAACAGGCCTAAAGAGCTACCAAATTACTACAAAATGTTACTCAGAAGGTTATGGTACAAAATCTGGATAACAATATAGCAGCTTATCATAAAATTAGACATACAATTGAATTAATCAGTGCATCGCATTGTAAGGAAGCTATTCATATGTACAACAATATAAGCAACAATACTGACTGCCACGGTTTATTCACACTGCTTTCTAAACCAGTCTTTGGTTTGTAACTTTACATTTTGTGCATGTGACTTCAATGCTTAACCCATCTTTAAATTGCCCCTATTATGCCATTTCCAATATTGCTTTTCATGTATTATGTAATGTAGCTGTATGTGAATGTAAAGGATCAGCAATATTGTAAAGCTGAAAGTGCATGATAAATAAAGTTATTATTTCCAAAAATAAAGAATCAGCTCTCTAAACGAGTCGTTAGGAATTCGAATCCTACTTCCTTGACGTGGGTAATATATTTGTATAATGCACGCCTATGTTCTATGTTGGCCGGCCGTGAACAACTTGACCCTGCCCACAAACTTGTCATTTTACTGACAATTTCTTCTCTAATCTCAGGGAGTTCAATGCCAAATTCATGAAACGGTTGCTTTTGAAAGATGGCTAGGTACCCTGTTTATCTGGACCAGCTGCTTCACTGAATCACAACCTGTAAGTGTTATAAAAAATAGATGTTTATATTTTCAGTAGAGCGTTCAAAATACAGAACTACTGAAAAAGGCGTAGCATTTCTGACACCGCTGTACGCCGTAGACCAATTACAACAGACTGGGCCATCTGACCAATCAGAGCAGAGTATGCTCACAGAAAGGAGGGGTTTAGAGACATTGAATCTTTGAACTGCTTCAAACGAATCGTTTGAGAATCGCTGGAAAATTAGGTGATATTAAATGCATATTTTGAAAAAACAAAAGCGTTTTTTTGGCCTTGCATGTATGTAATACTATTGTAGGAGTCTGCCAAAATAATATTAGGAACTGTAAAAATGGCATAAAAGGGGCAACTTTAAGAAAAAAGAAGAGAAAATATAATATAATACATGTAAAATACATCAGATGTGTAGTTTTCATGAAACATTTTCAAATGTCACCATTCTTGCCATTTCAATTCATAAAACCTATTTAAGTACACATTTAATCATGGCACATCTCACAGAGGCCTGTATAATTCGGTGAAATGTTTCTTACAAGTACATGCACTACAGGTTTTGACTGGACCTGTGCCACTAGTAAACAAATTTGATATAAATACTGTAGATTGATATAAAGTTGTTATAAAGTTCTTGTCAGATTTAGGACTGTGATAAAATTGTATTTGTGTGTGTGTGTTACTGTCTGGAGTCCATGTTATGCCTGTTTGTATAGCATTATATTACTTAAATTAATAGATTCTTTTTATGTTTCTTTGTTTATTTTTTTTTTAGTAAATGAACTAGAGCTGAATATCAACATGGATTTAATTTGTTTTGCAATAAAGTAGGATAAAAATACCCTATAGCCTGAAATTATCAACTGGTTTTGTGTGTGAAAAAAAGTTTATATATACACACACACACACACACACACACACACACACACACACATATACAAGCACACAGGTATGTATGTATATATTTATGTGTGTATATAAATATATAGATATATATATACACACATATATTATGAGGGGTTTTGGGTTTAGCCAAAATTGCTAATTTGATTACCTTATATATCGTATTATACAGATTTTCAGAGAAAAATAGCATGTTTTATTGTAATGTTAATAAAACATGCTATGTTCATAAACATATCAAACCCCAAAAGTACAGCATCAGAAATTGTTCTTAGCCTCCGTGGGTAAGATATTGTCCTTGAGACAGATTGATCATCACAGAACATTTGATGAACACCAGAAGTCTGATCGCAGACTGATGTGAGCAACACATCTGACCTCAACGGGCAACATTTCAGTCTTATATTAAGCATTTGTCCGCTCTGAATGGCTATGGTGTAACCGCTCGTGCCATTTTGTGGACCCCTGGGGAGTTTTCATACATCTATGGAGAAAATGTTAGAGAATGTTTGTTTTGATGATATGTAGATATGCTGTTGAAAGTGTGACATCATCCTGCATCACTCACCCTCGTGGCTGTGGATAACCAAGGCAGAAAGCGTGACACACGTGTGTAGACGCCGGGCTTTTTGGCCATGGCGCAGCCTGTACCCCAGCTCACCACCCCCAGCAAACGATAACGGCTGGTCTTAGACAGGACATCTGATGCTACGAAAGGACCACCACTGTCCCCCTGACATCATATGAGAGACAGTATCACATCTCATATCACTTCACAATTCCACACAGCCACATCTTGCACATTAGGTATGAATGTCGCCCTCTAGTGGACATGAGATGCTCTTTCCATCTGGACTGATGATGTCATAGCTGAGTGGCGGATACCTGGCAGGAGTCGGTTCCTCCTTTCTCATAACCGGCACAGAACATGGTGGTTGTGACCTGGTTGTCATAATAATCCGGGCCATTGCAAACAACATCACTGATGATGGGCACATGGGCTTCCTGGAGGATGTTGGCTTGAGTGCCTTCAAGAGATATAAAGAGAAGTGAAAGAGGGTGTTTTTGTGAAACAGAAACTTTTCTGAAATCCCTTAAAAGGAATATTCATGCTTTTTCAAACGAATGTCTACTGTTGACTTCAAGTCTTGTTGGAATTATCATATTTAAAGGGATAGTGCACCTGAAAATGAACATTTTTGTCATCATTTACTCAACCTCACATCATTCCAAATCTGTATTACTTTCTTTGCTTTGGTGGAACATAAAAGAAGTTACTCTGAAGAATGTTGGTAACCAAACAAATTTAGTTACCTTTAACTTTGAATGTAAGTCGTTACCATCATTCATCAAAGCAGAAAAAAAACTAAATCATACAGATTTGAAATGACAAAATGGGTGAGTAAATAAAGACAGATTTTACATTTTTGGATGAACTATACCTTTAAAAGCATTGTTATTTGTAACAAAATTACATTACTATTATAAAAATCCATTAATCACAGTGTGTTGCATTGTCCCTTTTTATTGAAAGTAACTTTTGCTTTACCTTTTCTCACTGTTGGGACATAATACATAGGACAAAGATATAAAACATAAAAAATATATAATTGTGAATGCCATGACATATACTCAGCTAACAGGGAATGTTCTCACTCACTTTGGGTTTTTGCACAATTTTCTCAAAATTATGAACAAATGTTTATCTAGTAACATTAACAGAACATTTGTTCAAAGTAGGTCTTTAATAACATTGGCATTAAAATGGGCTGCAGCTAGATACCATAACCATGATGTTCTACGCTTTTGTGGGATTGAAAGGGTTAATATGCCACCTAGAGGGGGAGATCTTGAATTATTCTTACAGAATTAATACAAAGACAACAATACATGAACCAGTGTTATGAACAAACAGCAAGTGGGTAGCATCATAAATAAACATGCAACTTTCTAAGAGTATAACTATATTTTGTACAATTTCTTAAAAATTTAACCATAACTGAATAATGCTAGAATGATAATGATGCAGTGCTATTTATTATTATATATTATCTTAATACTTATTCATATTTTGAATAGGCTTTTATTTTTATTTAATATTTTTATATAATAAAATTTTATTCTGTTTAGATTTAATCTATATATCACTATTTTTCATCTAATATTTATAGTATATTTTACTTATTGTATTATTTTAATTAGCAAAGTTCTAGTTAATCTTGTGAAAAAGAAGTGCACTTTAGCATACTTTATAAAAGATTGAAATGGAAATAATATACTTTAAAAGAAAATACTAAAGTGTGAATCGAATGTAATATTTTCAGACTGTTAATTGCATGTTATTTACAATTGATTCGAATTATAGTTTACATTTATATTAAATGTAATTAACTGAATGTAAGAGTGCTTTTTTAAACCACTTAAGTAGGACTTCTTTATATGTGACCCTGGGCCACAAAACCGCTGGGGTATATTTGTAGCAATAGCCACAAAAACATTGTATGGGGCAAATTATTATACATTTTTCTTTTGTTAAGATATTAAGTAAAGATCATGTTCCATGAATACATTTTGTAAATTTACTACCGTAAATATATCAAAACTTATTTTTTTGTTTAGTAATATACATTGCTAAGAATTCATTCGGACAACTTCAAAGGCAATTTTTCTCAGTATTTAGATTTTTTTGCACCCTCTGATTTCAGATTTTCAAATAGTTGTATCCCTGCCAAATGTTGGCCGATCCTAATAAACCATACATCAATGGAAAGCATATTTATTCAACTTTCAGATAATGTATAAATCATAATTTCGACAAATTGACGCTTAAGACTGGTTTTTGTTGGTCCAGGGTCACATATGTAACTTTATAAATACTTCTTGTCTTTGTGTACTTTCTAATATACTTGTAATTTTAATTGAAACCTGTATGTCATGCTTTTAAATATATATTTGTAAATATACATTTCAACACATCAAGTGTACTTCTTAACAGTTTTACAAAGGATTGTTGAAATTATTTCAAATGACCTTTAAATAAAAAAAAAAATTCATTTGACATCATTAAAGTGCATTAAGAAACAGTCATTAATGTGTACTCTCTTTAAATAGACTAGTGTTGTGTAGTGTAGTGTTTTATGTCTTTTTATATCTTATTTGCAAGTACCTTTTTTATAAAATATTCTTAAAGATTTGTAGATTTGTACACCACAAGGGCACATTCAATACGATTAAGCACACTTCTTTTTCACAAGTGATAACAACACTGGAATGATGTGATACGCCTGTTAGGTTTCTATCACAAGTAAGTGTATTGACTCATAATCACTCACACAGCTCACTGACAAAAAAAGGCCAAAGCCAGACAGACAGACTAAAAAGAGACCATAAACAGTGGAATACAGCACTTCTGAGACGGTATGACAGCATGAGATTACTATTACTAACCATAATACTCCATGTTACCCCAGCCGGTTACTGTACCCATCTGCCCATCTCCCAAACGCTGGCCATAGGTAGGAAGACACACTGGCTGGACATAATCTAAAACACCAAAACAACTGATGTCAACTGAGAAGAAAACCATTTCACACGGTCAAACACAACACTATAAAAGTACACTAGAGGGAACGATGAGCAATTTTTAGCTTCTAATGCTCTATTTCTTTCAATTCACATTGGGAAAAGATACATTTTCAGAATCAAATCCAAAATATTCCCTACAACATTCTAGTTAATGGTTACAGAACACTGTGGAGATGAGGCAAAGCTTTGTCCTTCTAGAAAATTCTGCCTGTATTATCTTGTTTCAACTCAAGGCCACTTGGAAATAGAGGAGCTTTGTTCTCAGGACGAGCAACCTGAGACCGGAGCGAGGTTTAACTATAATGCTGTGTTCAGTCAGACAGACCTGTAACATACCAGAACCTAATGAAAAACAACTCATAACAGACTGTGATTAAACTGCTGCCAGTAAAGATTTGTCCATGTTCCACAGAGCCATTTCTTTTATGAATGTATTCTTTTATGCAAATACTTGTGTACTGAAATGCCTGGACACAACACAACACAACACACAAAAAAACTCAACATGACATTTACAGTAACATTTAAAAGATAAAAGATAAAAGATTTTAACCAGAGAGTAAAAAAATAAAAGTTTCCAATCATTTCTCTGTACAAACTGAATGCAAATATGCATAGTCACAGCCAGTCAGAACACATGTGATGTTTAATTAGGGTGACCATACATACTGTATGACACGTCCTGGCCAGAATTTCTAAATTGCCTCAAATATTTCAGTTTTGGCCCTGTTTTCCTGATTTCATACTTGCTGAAGGTAATGATCAAAAATTAGTTAGACCAATAACATGCAAGCATTGTGCATAATCAACCAATGTGTGTGTGTGTACAGTGTGTGAGCAGGTGGGATCTCTCAAAGTGATGCAAATACGCACACATATTAGGTGTGTTCAACTTAAGCGTACCGTGAGAGCGATTTGAAAGCATAAGTAGCTGTCTGCTCTCTGTAGCTCTCACAGTACTTAGATGTCACCATTTGGTCTGTGCAGCACAAACAAAGCCAAAACCTGGATATATTTGGCAATATAGAAATCCTGGTCAAGATGTGTCAGGTAAAAAGGACATGGTCACCCTACTTTAATATGCATCTATATGGAGCTGGATTTTGGCCAATGAACTTTGTAAAACTCAATGTAAAACTCAATGTAACTGAATGTAAAAACTTGCCAGTGAACTGCAGAGGTTTTGTCAGTGCCAGGACTGCTATGTCACGACTGTTGTCATCAATGTTGGCGTCGACGAAGGGCAGGTAGCTGCTGTGGTAGACAACCGTCTTCACCTCAGCGATCACAACGTTCTTACTGATGGGAGTGTTGTAGATCGTTCCCATCAGAACCCGCCAGCGTGAAACATGACGATACCTCCTGAGGATACAGGCACCAAATTTTGGTGTTGGTTTGAGAAAGCCTAGCCAGAAAGTGTGAAGTAGTTTAAAAATGGGTATGGTTAATGTTTTAAATAATTTTAAGATGAAAGTAATTTAAGAACAATGAAGTTTCAAGGTATTAAAGCCATGCAATCGGTTATTCTGTCATCCGATATCAGAGTCTGATAGCCCCTCGCCCTCCATTGCGTAACTAAAGCTAAACATTCCAGACTTCGCTTTTTTATGTTAATTAAGTGCATCATCGGGACATTTTAAGTGAATTTTCTTTTTACATTTTTCTATTATTATACATACTAAAAACAGCATAAAATAGTGTATATGTAGACAAATTGGGACACACCAGCATGTTTTAGAAAAGCTAGTAGTAAAAAGTGTATGTCACTCACTCAGGAAAGCAGTGTGCAGCACTGATGATCCAGCGATCTGAAATGATGGATCCACCACACTGATGAACTCCATCATACTGTAAACTGACCTGCCACGGCCACGAACCCTGGCGGGCATCCACTCCCCCCACGATCCGCTCTTCAGGCAGCATACGACGACCACAGTCTACAGCGATGGAGAGCAAACAAATAACAAACCATTTGCAGTGCAAATATTCAATATGCTACAAATATGCTTGTGTTGTAGCACTTACCCTGACAAATCACCGCAATTATCTGACCTTTGTCACATTTACTGTAACAGAAATTAAACAGAATGTTTTAGAGAGCTTACCGGTTTTTAGCCTTTAGTTATTGTTTAGTTTTTGTTAAAATTCAAAATGGAATTTTAAGCAACCATTACTCCAGTTGTCAATGTCACATGATCCTTAAGAAATCATATCTAATATGATGATGGATTTGATGGCCATTTAAAATTAGCTGTGTATTCTGATGAAATACATTTTTTTGCAAGCAAAATATTACTAAAAAAAATTTAATTATATTAAAACAATAGTTGATGGGGGTTTCAAAGTAGATTTTTTCATTTCAGTTTGGTAATGTCCATGCTGTGTATGTATTTAGTTTTAGTCATATGAAATGGCAATGTCTCACCAAGGATATAGGGCTGTTTTTATCTTCTTCCCATATGTTAACTCACTCTCTTTCACGCAGAAAAAATCATTGTCACCACTATTATCAGGAGCACATGTCACTGAGAAATTCACTGCTCTGAATATGGAGGAAAACACAAATCAAGACATGACTGAAACAATTATCAAATTCAGTCATTAATTTAAACCGGCTTGACAAAATTTCTCACAGTTAGCTGTGAACCTGGTAGGTGTTGTGTGTTTGTTACCTGACGAAGCCCATCTCCTCACAGCTGATGTTGGCTATGAGCTGGTTGGCGCTGGATGAGCAGATGTGTTTCCACCTCCGCTGGGTGGAGTCGAACACTCGCAGCCTCTGGTCTGCTGCGCTCACCTGCACTGCAAAACATGATCAAGACAGTGAGCATGTTCATACTGTTAAAGATGACCGGACACACTCTCTGTGTTGCATGGATATAGCATACAAGCAGAATGCACAGTGTAATACTGCATCATACGATGCAATGCACACTGCATGACCTCATTCAACATTTCCACTGTGATTGAAAATGTGAAATGCTATTTTATTTCTGAGATTATAACTGGATGCCATTTGTTGAATTATACTAGCAAGTAGTAAGTATGCTACTGAAGTAGACATAGTGATAACCATGGCAATATATGGGACAACATATGTGAAAATGCATTAAGACTAGAGCACATCTAATTTCAGAAGCACCCTCAGTGATTATTTCTGGAATCTGGTTGATACACTAATTGGAAAACTATATACAAAAACAACAAAATACAAATTTCAAATTGCATGCAAAATTGCATGCAAAATTATTGAATAAATCCATATTCATAATTTCAGCGCTTAACTAAAATAAGTAGGCTATTAATAAAATAAATAACTAGAGAAGGCTGACTATAATCAGCTCGCTTCCATAGTGAGATAAGCTTACTCCTCACCTGTATTAGAAAAAAAAGCTCTTCTGGTCTTCAGTAATGCGAAGACAATGTTTGAGCATGTACACACAATATCTGAGTGAGAGCAGAGCCAATTCATAAAAGAACATTGTATATTTAAAAGCACATGACCAGTTTTGTGAGAGTAACCTGGGGTTTCATGGGGGGCCAGTGCCACTCCTGACCACCATGTAGACACGCCCAAAATTATACATTTAAGAATATTAATTATACATTTATACATATACATTATACAAAATGTTAAATTATTAAATAAAATATAAATATAATAAATATATTATTTTCATCTACAGACTGGGCAGAAGGTTTATCTTCTGACAGGACAGTGACCCTAAGCACACAACAAGCGTGGCTTATAGACAACTCTTATGAATGTCCTTGAGTGGCCCAGCCACAGCCTGAGCTTGAACCCAATCACATATTTCTGGAGAAACCAGAAAATGTGCACCTGCCTGCCCCCATCCTACCTGACAGAGCTTGAGACTTAAACTTATGCAATGTACTTATTTCATTTTTTATAAATTTACGAATTTGTGACAATTCTGTTTTGCTTTGTCAGTATATGGTGTGTGGAGTGTAGATTGATGTGGGGGGGAAAGGTAATTTAAAGAAGTTGATCATAAGAGAGCAACATAATACATTAAATTAAATTAATGTTAAATTAAAGTTGTTATTGTATTTCAGAATAAATGCAGCATTATTTAAAAAACTAAGCAACATAATGTATATATCTTAATTAAATATATTATACATTTATATAATGTATATTAAATATAATACATATTAAATAGATATTATTTAAATATGAGTACAAATGAACAATGCTTACCATCAAATAATCCAGTATCTTCTGTTGTTCTAAGATACGTGACTGAAAAAAACAAAATCACATGTAAAGTGTCTCTGGAATGACTGCGGTATTCCATTAAATCAGCAAGCAGAAAGTCTCACCAAGGGCCCAGATGGCAGCTCCCAGCCCTCCCAGTATGATCAAGATCAGAGCTACAGCAGCTGCCACCCGACACCGGCTGAAGATACTCATCCCAGGACCTCCTGTAGGACAGAAACCAACACTTTCAGTACAGGACAAAACATATATTTAAAGCAGCAGTTTAAAATTTTGTGAATGTTAAAATTCATGCCTGTGCGCAAACACATAAAGCATGACAGCTGATGAAAGAAAAGTACAACCATGAATGAGATCAATAGTCCAAAGTCATCAATTCCTCATTGCTAAAGTAAACATAGGACATCATCTCAGTGCCATGATCAGCTATCTCTCCACAAACACACACAGACCAGCGTCAGCATGTTCCTAAAGATGTAACCAAGTCAGTGTTAAGTGACCAAACAATACATCCATTCCTGCATGCACTGAGCATTCACCACGGCTACTGTTTAAAGCACTGACCAGTATTGCTCATTCATAACCATTATCATTCCAAATAAAACACATCCACACATAAATATGACTTTGATATACAAATGACGTATGCATCCTGCTTCTTAGATGTTTATCCTGAAATAAAAAGACCCACATAATCTCACAAGAGTTTTCTATAAGATGCTATAGGTTCAGAGAAAATGTCAACAATGTCCTAGAGGCAACTGTGTTAAGATTTGCCAAGATACCAAAGTCTGGAATCAAATGATTTCAGTATGACCTCGAAGATATTCATAAAATTAAATTAAAAAACTATATATTGAGTGTGTGTAAACAACTTTTGTTTCTCCTGATTAATTTTTATTTTCTTGATGTGAATCAGTAAAAATGAAGGGGAAAAATTTTCCTTTATCTCTTTATCAATTATACAAATCAAAATTATTTAGGTATATATAAATAAATATTATGTATGTAATATATTATAGTTTTATATTGTAAAACATTACATATAATATTTTATATAATATATAAATATAATGTATTATTTCCATTGAATTATATATGAATATGCACATCTGACATCATAAATGCATATAATCCAGGTAACACTTTAGAATAGGTAACACTTGTTAACTATTAACTACGACATTTCTCTCAATAAATTCTTAATTTGCTGCTTATTAAAAGTTAGTAAGGTAGTTGTTAGGATTAGGCAATGGGTAAGATCAGGGATGTAGAATAAGGTCAAGTAGAACAAGGCATTAATATGTTCTTAATTAGCACTAACACATAGCTAATATTCTAGTAATATGCATGCTAATAAGCAAGTAATAGGTGTTACCTATTCTAAAGTGTTACCGATATGACAATATAAGGAGCATGACAGGTGGATTTCTGAACCAATTAGCCAAGGCTCCAACTAAACTACATTCCATCACAAGACTGATCAGGGGTAATCAGAATTAACTTTATATGGGCTATTTAATACAACCCGAATTCCGGAAAAGTTGGGACGTTTTTTAAATTTTAATAAAATGAAAACTAAAGGAATTTCAAATCACATGAACCAATATTTTATTCACAATAGAACATAGATAACGTAGCAAATGTTTAAACTGAGAAATTTTACACTTTTATCCACTTAATTAGCTCATTTCAAATTTAATGCCTGCTACAGGTCTCAAAAAAGTTGGCACGGGGGCAACAAATGGCTAAAAAAGCAAGCAGTTTTGAAAAGATTCAGCTGGGAGAACATCTAGTGATTAATTAAGTTAATTGATATCAGGTCTGTAACATGATTAGCTATAAAAGCTTTGTCTTAGAGAAGCAGAGTCTCTCAGAAGTAAAGATGGGCAGAGGCTCTCCAATCTGTGAAAGACTGCGTAAAAAAATTGTGGAAAGCTTTAAAAACAATGTTCCTCAATGTTAAATTGCAAAGGCTTTGCAAATCTCATCATCTACAGTGCATAACATCATCAAAAGATTCAGAGAAACTGGAGAAATCTCTGTGCGTAAGGGACAAGGCCGGAGACCTTTATTGGATGCCCGTGGTCTTCGGGCTCTCAGACGACACTGCATCACTCATTGGCATGATTGTGTCAATGACATTACTAAATGGGCCCAGGAATACTTTCAGAAACCACTGTCGGTAAACACAATCCACCGTGCCATCAGCAGATGCCAACTAAAGCTCTATCATGCAAAAAGGAAGCCATATGTGAACATGGTCCAGAAGCGCCGTCGTGTCCTGTGGGCCAAGCCTCATTTAAAATGGACTATTTCAAAGTGGAATAGTGTTTTATGGTCAGACGAGTGCAAATTTGACATTCTTGTTGGAAATCACGGACGCCGTGTCCTTCGGGCTAAAGAGGAGGGAGACCTTCCAGCATGTTATCAGCATTCAGTTCAAAAGCCAGCATCTCTGATGGTATGGGGGTGCATAAGTGCATACGGTATGGGCAGCTTGCATGTTTTGGAAAGCTCTGTGAATGCTGAAAGGTATATAAAGGTTTTAGAGCAACATATGCTTCCCTCCAAACAACGTCTATTTCAGGGAAGGCCTTGTTTATTTCAGCAGGACAATGCAAAACCACATACTGCAGCTATAACAACAGCATGGCTTCGTCGTAGAAGAGTCCGGGTGCTAACCTGGCCTGCCTGCAGTCCAGATCTTTCACCTATAGAGAACATTTGGCGCATCATTAAACGAAAAATACGTCAAAGACGACCACGAACTCTTCAGCAGCTGGAGATCTATATAAGGCAAGAATGGGACCAAATTCCAACAGCAAAACTCCAGCAACTCATAGCCTCAATGCCCAGACGTCTTCAAACTGTTTTGAAAAGAAAAGGAGATGCTACACCATGGTAAACATGCCCCGTCCCAACTATTTTGAGACTGTAGCAGAAATCAAAATTGAAATGAGCTCATTTTGTGCATAAAATTGTAAACTTTCTCAGTTTAAACATTTGCTATGTTATCTATGTTCTATTGTGAATAAAATATTGGCTCATGTGATTTGAAAGTCTTTTAGTTTTCATTTTATTCAAATTTAAAAAACGTCCCAACTTTTCCGGAATTCGGGTTGTAATATTTAGCAAACAAACATGTACATGTAGGAGTGAGACATGTAGGATTTTGTGATTGACAGGCTTCAGATTCTGCTTAGATGCACAGGAGGTTCTGCACATGCGGTTGTCTTGTGGAACATCACAAAACATGTGTTTTCCTAACTGTGAAGAGCTTGTGCAGAAGATCTGGTGTGATGATTAACAGTCATCCCATGCGACATCAGACAACAGCAGAGACTGTGCTGTCTGATAACCCCAGAGCAAACAAACACACACAACAGGTTGCTGCAGCTCTGCATCTGAACTGACAAGCCTTCGGGTCATAAGGACCTATAACCTAGAAACAACTCTTTACAGTATTATGATCCTCATGAATCAAACAAGCACAAAAAAAGTTATACAAATCTCTAATTCCCTGAAGGTGTAAAATTAGTCTGTCATAAAATTCTGTCATAATTTTTTCTTCTGTGGTACACAAAAGAATATATCTTGAAGAAATTTGGTAACCGAGCATTTTGGGTTTCATTGTATGGAGCACCACACATGACATGCAAGAAAAAATAAATAAATTGTGCTCACGATTTACTAATTCGATCCCTCGATTTACTAAAACATGCAAATGAATTTACTCATTTGTTCTCTCTATTTATAAATTGTGCACATCCTTTATAAATCGAGGGAATGAAATAGTAAATCGTGCGCACAATTTATAAATCGAGGGAACGAAATAGTAAATTGTGCAAACAATTTATAATTCAAGGGAACGAAATAGTAAATTGTGCGCACAATATATAAATCGAGTGAACTAAATAGTAACTCGTTCACACAATAATACTATTTTTTTCTGCATCCCGTGTGTGGGGCTCTGTACCACTGTCTTCCAATGTATGGACAAAAAAAAATACTATAGTAGTTAATGGGACGCAAAACTGTTCCATTGCCAACTTTATTAAAAATATCACCTTCTGTATTCCACAGAAGAGAGAAAAGCATACAGCTTTGGAATGACAAAGTAAATGAGTAAATGATTATATAATCTTCATTTTTGTGTGGACTATCTTATTGAGAACAAGGTGTGATGTGTTTGCTGGGAAATTCGTTCATTATAGAGATTGATGATCTATACTCTCTGAGGGAACCACAGGTCATGGTCACAAATATTACAGAAGGAAAGTGATGTTAGACTGATGTTTCTCACATGATGAGAAAAATGATGTTGGGCTTCTGTTTTTACTTTCTTTGAATTTAATTTCAAACACCAATAGCTGAGAGAATTAACTAAAGTCACTAACGTTATTTCTTACATACACTACAGTACGTAAGAAATATTGTACGCTCACAAAAAAATCGCACCGACCCCAAACTTTTAATTAATAGACCTTAGTCAGATTAATAATTGTAAAGGAACTTACAATCTATGGCACGCACTGTAAAAAGGTCCTACATTATGTCATTTACCCTAAGTTGTATAATGCAGAAAATAATTTGCGTGAATTATGCTATTAAGCGGCTTTCCAGAGGGCATCTAATAACACAGCAAATTTTAAATCTAGATCAGATGTTGGACTGAAACACAGCATCAGTTACAGTTCTAGTTGTTAAATGTCTTGGTCATGGATGCAAGCTAAAAAACTATGTGCTTGAAACACCAGAGTAACAAGTAAAAAATGAGATCATCCATATCACACCTTGGTTCTCAACTGACCCAGCTTTGAATAGTTACATTAGAGGTCAGAAGAAAACTGAAACAGTATGATGTTTTATTTTTATCTCTTTGCTCTCTCACATTTGATTCCTGAGAATTTCCCAAATGCCTCAGAACGTTTACAGCACCTGCCATGACCCATGTGACCAGAGACCAAGTAGTACTTTTGTCTGAGTCGGGGTTTGTATTCTTCATGGTACACTGCTCTCTCGCTCTCACCGTCTCTCTCTCTCTCTTGGTCGTACCTGGATGATTTGAGTTTTGCAGCCAAATTAAAACATCACAGCAACATTTACCTAATGTATCAGCACTGAAATGTTCAAATCTGGCATCTACAATGAAAAGCATTCACTATAAAGAACTGTTTTGGTGTAGAACATATAATCCATAATCCACAAATCAGAGCAAAAAATATTGACAAGTAAAAGTATATACAGTATATAAATTCTAGTCTAAGAAAAGCTTTTCTGTGCAGGTAAATAGCTGTATCGGCACATCACATCATGTCTTCACACCTTTTGGCCTTGTGGCAAAGTAATACACAGATCAATACTGACCAAAACAAATCGAGTACATGACCCATCACTGTTAATCTTTAACACAGCAGTCGTATGATGTCAAAAAGGAGAGAAATAGGCCTACTCACCGATCTTCTTCTCTGGCATCTTTATCCAAAATAGAAAACTGGAAAATAAGCTTGGAACAGATTCCTATGATTCCTCCTCAAAACCTTTTGTTGCTTCTTCAAACCTGAAAATGTCACGGAAAATGCTTTTAAAAAGTAATCCGACCTCTGTCATGGACAAAGATGGGTTAAGCAAGTTAAATAAACCAAAGGGCAAACTGAGAAATAATTCAGAGAGTTACAGTCAGTGCTGTTATTAACAATCACTGTAAAAAAATATTTTCAACGTAATAATAATGATTATAATACATAAATAAATAAAAACTTTGCATGCCCTAAACTTAACTTGTGCATTCATGAATGTCCTTGCTACCAACTCCAAAAAGTTTCTTCATTAATGGTTCAATTAAAACTGGCTGAACCATAATGCATTACTTAATTATTTATAACTTTACATTTTGTTTCAAATTAAACAAGACTGAAAGGTGTTTAGTGTGTAATTGTGTTCAGCTACACATTCACTTTTTGTCTCCGTTTCCAAATATTAGCCTAACATTTATTTTCTTTATTTTTAATAAAATGTAGGTTAAAAGTTTTTAAAATAATAAATAATTATAAAAATAATAATAAAATATCCAGTATAAAAATGAAAAATCCAATATAACGAATTCCGTTCTGATGGTCAGTTACATAAAGAAGAAAATATTTTCAAAAACAACTGACCTCATAAGTAATTGTTTGTATCATTATTGTATGGAAATGACCATAATGGGAATATATAAAAGATTAATGTTTCATTTGTTTAATTCCAGTTTAATTAATGCTCTTAATAGTAAAAAAGTAAGTTATCACCTTTACCTCTCCGCTACAGGTTCTGGGATAAACTCCTGAATATGAACCAAACAGATGAAGAAGAAAATCAGTGGTTTCTTCAAGATATTCGCGTTGGTATTTCACTTTCCCCGGAGTCCTTCGCCCTTTTATTGTGTGTTAAATGAAGCTATTCTCCGGTATGCAGGCAGGACAGCGCTTCACCTCACTCTCCCTCTGCTCTTTCTTCACTGGTATAGAAACCTCCCTCTTCCGGTCAGTAACGAGTCTCATGAGAGCGCAGGTGTGTAAGTGTGTGCAGGCGTGCGCGCGCTGGACAGGTGAATCTGTGTACGCGCGACTCACCTTCAGCAGGAGCTCATCTGATAAAGCACGTCATCGAGTGATTCGACTCTGTCTGCGATATGATGCCATGTGGAAAATGTGTATAGGCCTATCTTGTTTTATTTTTTCTTCCGAGTACGAAATTGACCAGTAGGCTACTAATAAAAATTATTAATAATAATACCATTTTCAAAGAGAAAATTAATAGTTCATAATATTCATATTATCAAGGGTGTAGTTTTGATTTTGTCATTGGTGGGGACTAGAGGTCAAACAACAGATTAAAGAGTTATTCCAAATTTCACAAAAAGCTAATGGAAGTAATTGTAATAGTCAGACATTGAAGCGGGTAGCTGTTTTTGTCACTCTCCTGAGGAAAATGTTATTCACTTGTTTGGCAATGAACCCAGCAAAAAAAAAGAGAATAATAATAATGTACAATAGCTGAACCACAGTAACCAGTGTTGCCAAGAATTGGCCTGCCGGCATTTCAACGTTAAAACAATGTCAGCATTGAATTACCTTTCGATTTTGCAAATTGGATCAACACATAACTTACCAGCAAAACAACAACATCAGATAAGCATCTGACTTGAGCATCCGTGATAAAGCAGGTTACATGTCCTTTACCTATTTGTAAACTCTGTTAACGTTATACTTTACTATTTTCAAAAGATAATAAAGATAGTGATTTTCTTATCTAATTTTGCCAGGACCTCGCAGAACACATCTGACCCTTCTTGTGTTCACATTACAGTTGCTGTTGAACAGGAGCGTGTCTAGAGCATTTTCAGTGGGGGGGCCATGCTGGGGCACTGCCTCCAAATGGGGTGGCCACCAGCAGTGTTGGGGGTAATGCATTACAAGTAACGCGAGTTACGTAATCAGATTACTTTTTTCAAGTAACTAGTAAAGTAACGCATTACTTTTAAATTTACAAGAAAATATCTGAGTTACTTTTTCAAAAAAGTAACGCCAGTTACTTTGTAATCCCATTTTTTGACTGACAAGCCTCCTGTTCCCATATTGGGAGAAATTGGAAGTATGGAGGCGTTGTGTGCGCTGTGTGAACATGATGTTACTGTAGTTCTAGACTAAATGTTAATGTGCATTAATTCATCCCACTCACAAAAAAACAAAAAACAAAACAGATTTAGTATTCATCAAAATTAATCAAAACAGTGAAATGCAAACTCAGAATATGACGCAAACCTGCAATAACTAAATATATTAAATAACACAAATGTATCTATTCCCATTTTATTAACAGTGTCTTTGCTGCTGACCTTTAATGATCCAGTTCAACCATACTAATAATTAAAAAATGACTTTAGATAAACTAACAATTGTGCTTCATTGTTTTTTTTTTTTTTTATTGCTTAGAGTGTTGAACCTTCTTCTCCTGTGTTCTACTGTACAGACGTGAATTTACTTTTCCTTCAGCCTGAGGTTTATTCATTACACTTTTTGGTGTGAAAGGGCTTTTACATTTGCTATAAATAGAACTTCTTATATTAAAAACAATCAAGCCCTGCTCATATTTAAAAAGTAACGCAAAAGTAATGTAACACATTACTTTCCATAAAAAGTAACTAAGTAGCGTATTTAGTTACTTTTTTAGGGAGTAACGCAATATTGTAAGGCATTACTTTTAAAAGTAACTTTCCCCAACACTGGCCACCAGTGACCAAAACTTGGATAAAGTTACTTGTAAACAAATACAGTATTAAAGCAAATTTTTGATTAATTTAGTTTTTTGTCATCCCTGTATATATCCATTAAGTTAAATTTGAGAATACTTTTTTTTTTTTTTTTTTTTTTTTAAAGAAACTCCCTACATCTTTACTTCTTTTCATGGCTTGGCACTGATCTCTTCCCTGCCTTCAAAAAAAACACTTATGTGTGTCTGTTATTCTTAATCTTAAAAAATAATTTTCCAATTGTGAATGAAATGCACAGGATGCATCCATGTCGTTTCACGTATAAATGACTAAGTTAGGCCTGACAATTTAACTGACTATCTAACTGACTTACTCTCATGCATTAACAAGTAACGTGTCACCAGACAATTATTATTATGGAACATTCGGTGCATATTATCATTTGGTGCAATCTTGCTATGTGGTCACTGTCACAAAATAAACTGATACAAAATATGCAAATCACCATGACTGTTTATTGTTTGATAGCACCCAGCGTATTTTACTTTTATTGTGTTTTATTAAACGTTGACTTCCCATCACTAGTGTCTCGACTTCCCACACTTGATAAAGTAAAAGTCCAAGTCCGCGACAAGCGTTGTTTCGCTGCACTTCTTTGAATCGCGATTCGCTAACTTCAGTAGAGTCTATAAAATGATTGGCCATAAAATGAACCAATCACAAGACATCTTATAGGGGGGGCACCAGGGGTGGCCAATCGAATTTCAGGGGGTGCCCCCCCTGGCCACCACGTAGACCCGTCCCTGCTGTTGAAGACATTAAGTTGATTCAACATACAGATATTATTTTTTTTTTAATGTTGATTTACAAGTGTTTTTGTTAACCTTTTTCAACCATTTAGCATTAAACATTACCAACGTTGTTTCAACGTTGAAACAACAACTGACCTTATTTCAACCATATTTCAACAGGTCGGTCATGTGCCGGCTGGGGGGCTACTTTAGCACTGTTGCAGCAGATTGTTTTTCATGTCCGCGGGTTGAAGCGACTCCAATAACGATTATGATATTATCATAATAATGATATTTATACCCTGGAATGCAAATTTTAGCAGGGGAACCCCACAGAATGTGACTTTTAACTGGGGACTCCCTTAAACAAATTTGGACTAGTTTTGATAGCAATTGGGTAGATTTATTGTGAAAACCTAGCAACCCTGATGGTAACCACAAATTATTAAACTCAAGATGGCTGTGTATGGCTGCCTCAATGAGGAGCTCTCCAGTTGTTTTAATGTTTTTGTAAAAAAAATGTCCTGTCTATTGTTTTTCAAACACAATGCGTTTTACTAGGGATGAACTGCTGAACAAACAATCTTCTACTAGTTTTTGATTACTCAGAAGTTTTGCTGAACATTGTAACTGACAGAGCAGCGGTGCTGTTCAAGTGTTTTAAGACATGCAAGTGTGGAAATCGAGCCAGTGTTGTGCAGAATTCTGCACCTCTGCCAGATTATGCAGCTGTTCAGAGCGAATCGTGACTCAGAATCAACACGGAAATCACATGGCAGTGGAACATGCTTCTACACCTACCAAAGCCTCACACATGAACTGCTAAAATACAGACATCATGTTACATGTCCTGCCAGAGACAATAATATACTAGACCACTGTTAGACCACAATAGAGGATGCATATCACTCTGTCCCACAGGCTCTCCGATCACTCTCTGGTTCATCGTTTACCAATGTACAGGCAGAAACTGAAATCAGCTAAACCTGTAATAAGGACTATAAAAAGATGGACTAATGAAGCAGACTGCTTTGACTGCACTGATTGGAGTGTTTTTGATGCTGCTGCCACTGATCTGAACGAGCTCACGGATTCTGTTACATCATACCTCTTGTTTCTGTGAAGATATGTGCATCCCTACCAGGACTCATTCGACTTACAATAATGACAAATTGTGGTTCACTGTAAAATTGCCTAGAGGAGTGGGGGCAGAGTCTTGTATAAATAGGAAACACACAGAAAACACACAGATTAGAGTGGCTAATAGGAACTAATTTGAAAAGCTGAGAAATCAGTTTTCTGCCAATGACTTAAAACCATTTCAGGTTACGCACAGAGACACCTGCTAAGAAGGCCGCCACACCTCTGGTCGAGTGAGATCCGGTTTTGGCTTGAAGGCCCCCAACGGGAAGTTGTGGCCTAGTGGTTAGAGAGTTTGATTCCTAACCCTAGGGTTGTGGGTTCGAATCTCAGGCCAGCAATAACACGACTTATAAATTCACCCAACTGCTCCCCGGGTGCTGCAGCATAAATGGCCGCCCACTGCTCCGGGTGTGTGTTCACAGTGTGTGTGCACTTTGGATGGGTTAAATGCAGAGCACGAATTCTGAGTATGGGTCACTATACTTGGCTGAATGTCACGTCACTTTCACAGATTGCTGCTTAGACCAACAGTCCCGAGATGGGGGAGCATGTGAGGCGACGCTGTGTTTTTGTTTCTCCCTGTACGAGGAGCTGATACTTGGCGGAATTAGAGATCGACGATGGAGGAACCTGCTGGAACACCGCCGCCTTTTTGCGAGCCTCCTGGTACCTGTCGACGATGGAATTAACAGCGGAGAGAAAAATCAGCGGTCCTCCTGAGCTTCGTAATATCCATCCTCCGACACGCACCAGCCTGACCCGCTGCCAAATACCCCTTGCCCTCCAGTGCTGAGGTGGCTGGCAGTGGCTTGGAGGGCAATGCCGGAGCCTTAAAGATGATGCTGTGCCGGGAGCATCGTCTTATAGCTGAGCTCACTCATCCCCGGTGTTCAACTTGGGCACAGCACGAGTTACCACCTCCAGTAGCTCCTCATACTGGGGTGACTGAGGGGGCGAATCCTCATCGACGTCTACCACATCAATCTCCCCGGAGGAAGACAGGTGAAGCGCCGAGCCCGCTCCCCGGGCTACAGTATTTAGTCATAGATAGTTATTGTTAATAAAGTAACATAATACTGGGAATTATGTAGTAACAAATATGTTTAACAAAATCGTGAGACGTAACTGGGAACATAACTGAATAATATCAGTAATTATTATTATTATTGTTGTGTCCTTCAGTTCTTAAGACTACGAATAAATGTATGCTTTATGCCCAATTTAGTATTTTATAATACTAATAGTAATAATAATAATCACAGCTATTATTTACATAACGTTACAAAATAAAAATAAAAAAACTTAACATGAAATATTAGTTAAAATTAATTTTAATGTAAACATTTTTTCATAAGATACAATAACATGGAAATGTTGAAATATATATACATCACACAACAACAGAAAATAAGTAACTGGCAACATGCAGGAAATAATGACATACTAAATGACGCAAAAGGAGGAGGAGGAACTAAAACTAGACAAGGGTGATGTTTTCGCATCTGCACTGTAAGGAAATACTTGTGGCTGTAACATGATGATAAATCTCCATACCGCCATATGGACCCTGACGTCCTTGATTCTGTCGGGTAAGACTTCCTGCACAAACGACACATCAGATGTTTTGCTTCTGCTGCTGAGTATATAATTTGCTTGAGAAGGCAAATATAGGAATGCTGTTTACATTGTAGAACCAGTTGTTTCTGATTAAATTCCTTCAGAATTACTCATATGCTTCAATTTCAGGCACTCTTGCTGCTGACTGGACAGTGCGTGTTCCTATGGATCCAGTCTATGCTCCTTCTGGTTCTTCTGTAGTTTTAGAGTGCACCTATGACTACCCTGAAGAGTCTGACCAGGGAAAACTGCACAAAGTACTGACAGAGATGTGGTGTCTGAACGAAAGACGCTGCATTACTCCCAGATACGTGTACCACAGTGCAGGGATATTCCCTGAGCCCTCATACCAGGGCCGAGTCAAGTACTTTGGGCAGACAGGGAGCAAAAACTGCTCTCTGATGATATCTGATCTGAGGTCAGAAGACAGCGGCGTGTACGTGTTCCGGTTCATCACCGACCATCTGAAGGCCAAGCTACCAGGACAGAGAGGAATGAATCTACAGGTCACACATCAGATAGAAAGTAAGAACAGTCTCTTATGCTCTGGACATGCAATATTTCCTTTCATATTGCACAAAGATGAGGATGTTGCACAGAAAAAAGAAATTGGGTTCCCCAAAGAACTTTTCAGTGAACAGTCCTTAAATTAACTTTTTTTCTCTCTCTCTCTCTTAGTGTGAACATTGTGCATTTGAAATATTTCCATGGATGTTAAATGTTCTTCATTGAACTATAAAAAAAATAAAAATAATAATAATATTATATATATATATATATATATATATATATATATATATATATATAGGGATCTTATATATTTTTAAATATTAGATATATATCTATATTAGATATTAGATATAATATATATATATATTATATATATTATTGAGAGTGTAAGAAGTGCATTTTAGTTGCTCATTTTGTTCAATTAAAGTTTTCAGTCATTTGTCAGTAAGGTATAGTTTAAAATCATTTTAGGAAGATGATAAATAAAATAAAATAATATTAAATATTTCAGACCCAAACATCTAGTAAAATTTTCATTCTAGGCCTGGAAATCACAACTGTAAAATCTTCTAATATTTAAAAATATATAAGATCCCTTTAATAATTCATAATATATCTTTATTAATTTATAGGTCACATAAAATATAATACTTTTATATAAAACAACAGCACTAACTAGTATGTCATTTATATAATCAATATGGTATCACTTTAGACTAAGGTCTTATTAGTTACTATTTGTTAATGCATTAAGTAATATTAAATAAAAGATTGCTAATTTATTTTTTTCAGTGTTTATTAATTTTTGTTAATACAAATACAACTATTTATTGCTAATTCATGTTAGCTCAGGTTTATTAAATAATAACTTTTCATTTTAATCATTTAATAGTAGATTCTTAGTTTAATAATAAGATTATTGTTATTATTATTGTTAGTTCATGTAAACAAATGCAGTTAACTAATGTTAAATGGAACCTTATTGTAATGTTACTGTTCATATTAATAACATTTATGGATTTAGCAGACACTTTTATCCAAAGCAACTTTCAGTGCATTGCAATGCTCTACCAATGAGCCACAGGAACACATTATAATTATTGACCAGGTTATTTCTCTGTATTATAAAATAATTATTTTGTGTTTAGGATTTTATAGTTTACTACCCCCCACAACAATGAAATCTAATTGTTTAAAAATCAAAATAATATCTAAAATGAAGCATATTGTCAGTTGACATAAACGTGTGTGACGTGAGAAAAAAAGGCCAAAACAAATGGATTGGCCAATATCTTTTGGCTTTTTTCTATATTTCAACTCATAAATAGCAAAACTTCCTTTTTTAGTCCACAGCAAATGTCAGCTCTTCACAAAAAGACGTATCCACAAAGTTGAGGCACTTCCTCAGAGAAACCTAGCTTTCATGACTTTGACTGTGGGAGATTCATTTCGAAACCTGTGACCAGTTTACGTGACATTATTTAGCACTGATAAACAAATTTGTCAGCCACATTACTGACACTTTAAAATGTGTGAATACTGTGGTATAGTCATGTGATTGTAAGCTGTTTATTGAAATTGTCTCAAATTCTTCACAGCAAGAAGTGCATCTTCATCCACTACTGGCATTGTGCTTGGAGTAATTATCATGGTTATCATAATAGCAGTCATTGTAGTACTCATCAGACGCAAGTCACGGTAAGCAAAGCATTTACTCAATAAATTTCTTGTCTGGCATAATTTCTGATCTCAGAAACTAATGGAACATTGCATTATTTTTCAGGGGATAGAGTTCAACATAACACAGAGGATGAAAAAGAGAAAACTTTTGACTGTAAACAAAACAGAGATGTTAACAAATAGTTCTGTTTTTTTTTTTTTTACATTCATTTTATGCATTTTTGCATCCATTACAGTCTGTATTATTTATTCATTCATATTATTTCCTGCACATCAAACGGTATGTTTTATTCTCATATTTCACTTTTTGCAGTCATATTTCACTTTTTGTAGTCTATTGCATGTCATATTGTATCTTACTTTTTGCATGTCACTGCCGCTGTGTTGCATGTCAGGGTGACCACACTGCTTTCAGCCCATGAACTGGTAACTGAACAACACATTTTCTTGACAGAGTCTGTAAAAAGAGAAAATTATGGTTTTGTATAAATAGTAAGAAACTTATTAAGCCAGCAGAAAAAAGAAAACAGGAAAGAAAACCTTGTTCTACGATCTCGTTCTCCCCTCTTCTGCACATCAAAAAAGCATGGTTTAGTTTACAACACCTCACTTCCTAAAAATGAAGCAATTGGAGGAATATTTCACCATAAAAAATGACTATCTATTGCTATTTACTCACCCTTGAATCTATGAAGAACCTTCATACAGTTCCAGGTTGGGAATATATATATATATATATATATATATATATATATATATATATATATATATATATATAATGCTAGGGTCAATTTTCTTGAATAGAAGCAGATCAGTACTTAATATTTTGATAAAATGTTCAGTAATTGCATTAAATTGTGTATTATTGTTAGACAATAGATGAAAACAGACTTTGTTGGCATTGTAATAAATTATTATTTATTTGGATCTTCTCATGAAATTATCATGTCAGTTAAACTGAAATTTTAAGTGGGATTTTTTTTTTTAATGATGGGCTTAATTGTGTTACACTCAAACATATAGCAGATACACGACCATTCAAATGTTTGGGGCCAGTAAATTTTTTTTTAAATAAATGTTTTTCTGCAAGAATGCATTAAATTGATCAAAAGTGACAGTAAAAACATTCACATTTCTATTTTTCCAGTTTCCACAAAATTATCAAGCAGCACAACTGTTTTCAATATCAATAACAAAAAGAAATGTTTCTTGTGCACAAGAGACTTCTCGTAAAAACTTAAAAAAAATCAAAATAAGTTTTGTGTCCGGCTGGATTTTATTAAAGCAAACTGCAGCCGGACACAACTGAACAGAACATCCAGTGGAGATTTCACTTGTGTGGCCTGTTTTCAAGTCTCTGACATTAAGGCTGCATCACGTGGTCCATTCATGTGCTGTAAGTACATGTAGTTAAAAAAAATCACTGTGGTTTCACAACTTCTTCCAACATTCTTCCTGCTTTAGACTCCAGACTCTTCCATCTCCCCTCTCGGATGCTTGGCAAGAACAGTATAAACAGCATTAGGACCATCTTTGAGCTTCTTCTCTCCATCTAGATGGATGTTTGTGACCTTTGCCTTTTCCCGACTGTAAATAAAGAAGACAAACACAACATCTCTGGCCTTAATATGACAGAGGACTGGTGCAAACCAGCACACATGTACTGTGTAATTGTGTTTAACCTGGGCATGCGAGAATAATGCACCGTAATGTAGTTGATTTTTCCCTGTTCCTCAGCTCTCTGAGCAGCTTCTTTCAGGGGCACGATGGAAGGGTGGCTGCTTTCATAAATCTCCTCTGGCTCCTCCTGAACCAGGCACAAAATAAAACCCTCATGAGTTTGGAGAGTATGACTCAATTCATATACTATCCATCCTTAAAGGGGACATCAGATGCAAAATTCACTTTAACTGTACAGGTTGCTTGCATATAAATGTGTCTTAGCAGTGTGTGGACACAACCACCCTACAATGATAAACCATTCACTCTTTTTTTAATTCCCAAAAAAACCAATAAAGTCTCATTTATCAAGCCATTTTGATTTTGTGAGCAGTATGACGTCATAGTGCTTAGGTCCCGCCCATTACAGTTGACGGACTGTCTCGTATTAGCATATTTATGCATATTTGGGCTTTCGATGTCCCATTTAAAATCAAGACTACAATCAGTGCACCACAAATCACAGAACATTATACATAGTAGGGTACAGTTCCTGTCATGCAATACTAGTATACAGTAGATCTTCAAACTTTTGAAACACATGATTGTTTTTGGGCTAATGCTGTTATTAATAAATTGTGCAATGGAAGAAGATGAGACTGAGACTTCATTGTTGAGCAAAGGTGCTAATTTTTAAGTATAAACCTAAAAACTTTGAGATAAGAAATTAAACTAATGATAAAATTGACTTCTAGTGTACAAAGATCTGAACCAACAAAATTACCGGAATGTCTGACATTTTTGTTCCCTTGAGGAGAAACGTCTCTGAAGTTGATTCCCGAAAGAGAGTATTATCAACTGGCAAGTCAACTATTGGTGAACACTATATTTTTAAGAGAAACAAGGCATTCAATTAATTTGAAAATTTAAGGTTAGATTCAAATCAAGCAAAGACAGAATAAGAAAGGACCTGCTTTTCTTCTTCAAGGTTTTCAGTGTCCACGCGATGCATGTTTTTACTGCAAAAGAGATGTGAAATGTTGTGTGTAAGATTAGATGAGAAGATCAGATATTTAATACTAAAGCCAGCAGACATAAAATCACCTGATCATGACAACCACGGTCAGTGAGATCAGTCCGACAGAAACAACCACTGCAGATGCCAATGCAATCACCTTCAGTCGTCCTGAACATTCACATCACAGCATCTCAATGATATCCTTACAGTACATGCAAATCCTTCATCTGATGAACAGTAAACGGCATCAGGAACTAACCATATTTATGTCCATATTCACACACACCACTAATGCCTAATACTTAACGGTAGTGTGTGCATATTATATTTATGTGATATATGAAATGTGAATGCATGTTAAATGTAATAATTTTTAAACAGCAATAACACTAATTTTGAAGAAACAATACAATATCATATTTAAAAGAGGTAGATGTTTGATGCTCAGACAAACAAACAAACAATAATCATGTTGGTGAACTGTGTAATGCACTGACCTCGAACTTTCACCGTCAGAACTGGGGAGCTGTGTGCTCCGATGCGGTTGCGGGCCTCGCAGTAGTACTGGCCGCTGGCTCCAGAGCTGACCTCAGCAATGGTGTAGCTGGGACCCGATCGAGTTTCCCAGGCGTCAGCCGCATTGATCCGGTGCCAGGTGTAGTTCTCCACCGCCGGATTGGCCTGACTGATGCAGGTCAGCGTCAACGAGCTGCCCGCTTCGATCACAGTGGAAGGCCGTGCCAACACAGAGGTGTTTTTGGGGGCATCTGAGAGTGAGAGAGAGATGGAGTGGCGTAAAAAAGTGCAGTAAATGGTTAAACTATTTGCACCACAAACCATTGAGTATATTACGGAAGCTTAACTTGCAATAAACTTGCAATTCTAAGTTTTTTTCTCTGAGTTTTGAATTTACATATTTTATTTCATTTTTTCTTCTTCTCTGAATTGTGAGAAAATGTTTTGCAATTTTGCTTTGTTTTTTAATTCAATGGCGGAAACAGGCTTCCCCAGAATTGCAATTCTGAGAAAACAAACAAGAAATTGAGAGATATAAGCTCAGAATTCTAACTTTTTTCTCACAATTCAGGGACATATCTCACTATTATGACTTTTAATATCTCTTAAGATAACTGGAGATTGATGACAGTGGAAGCTTCGCACATTCAAATGGCCACAAGCACTCTTAGATTAAAAATAAGGAGGACAAACTTTATAATATTATTTCTGATATACATTTACAATAAGTATAAACTTACATAACACTGAAAGGGAAATAGTGGGCGATGTCCCCATGCTGAACCCATTCCACACAGTACAGTAGTACTGTCCGGCATGATGGGAACGCACGCTAGGGAAGGTGAGATTTTGTGCATTGCCTTTGGTCCAGGGCTGACCGCTGTTCACTTTGTACCAGGCGTATTTCTCTATGGGAGGGTTAGCATTGCTGCTGCAGGTCAGATTGACAGCAAACCCTTCCAGGATGTCTCCTTTAGGACTGATGAGGATTCTTGTGTTTTTTGGAGAGTCTGAAAACACATGTAAATATATTTTACTATACATCACGTACTGAGCAATACATACTGTTCAAATGATTGGGTAAGATTTTTTTTTTTTTAATGAAGGCTGCATTTACTTGATCAAAATTAAAAACAGTAACACTTTGAAATATTATTACAGTTTATTTATATATATATATATATATATATATATATATATATATATATATATATATATACTTTTTTTTTTTTTTTTTTTTTTTAAGTAATTTATTCCTATGACGTAAAGCTGAATTTTCAGCATCATTACTCCAGTCTTCAGTATCCTTCGGAAATCATTCAAATGCTGATTTCCTGCTCAAGAAAAATTTATTATTATCAATGTTGACAACAGTTATGCTCCTTATTATTTTGATGAAACCATGATACCCTTTTTTTTAGAATTCTTTGATGAATAGAATAGAACAGAATAGAATAGAATAGAATAGAAAGAATTTATTTAATTTAATTTCAGCATTTATTTAAAATAGTAATATTTCATAACATTACAAAGATCTTTACTTTCACTTTTGATCAATTTACTATTGAAGCCTATTTCCGAACTGAATAAAAATATAAAAAAGGTAATTGTGACTTTTTATCTCTAATTCTAACTTTTTTTTCTCGCAATTATGATTCATTTTTTGTTCCGAGAAGTTCTTAACATCTTGCTACGTGATTCCTGTTTTAGTTGGTCCATCTCTAAAACATCCCACTTAGATATAGTATGGTTCCCTTTTTCAACATATGCCATTGTTTTATCATTTACAAGTTGATATTACAAAATTTTGAAAAGAAGTAGCTTATGTGTCTTACATAAACTGCACAATGTGAGGTCTCAATCATGCCCATAGCATAAACAATTTGGGACAAGTCATATATAACTGAAACACACCCCTAACTCTTAGTATGACCAATGCTAGTAGTGATGTTTGACTTAAATGAAAACAGGAAGTAAATACTCCTATCGTGGCTGAGCATCATGTGGTTCTCTATTTGCCCTATATTTGTACTCTTGATTTAAACTTTGATCTATTGGAGGGTGGCAGACAGAGTGACATAATGTCCTGCCAAAATAAAAGTTATTACACAAGTACCAGTAACTGAATAAATCTGCACTCACAAAGAAAACAGATCAGCACCACATGTCTGATTAGGGAAATGAAAAGTTCAAATGTCTGGTGACATTTCCAAAACAAGCTGTCATTTTGACCTATTCACTTAAAAAGCTTCAATCTTTAGAAATGAAACCCCCCACTCCTGGCTGCATAAAAATAGAGGCAACCTACAGGTAACATTCAGTAAAATCGGTCTGGACCGGTCTGTGCCGAGTGGGTTGCGGGCCACACAGAAGTACTCTCCATGGTCCCTGTAGTCCAAACTCCACAATCTCAGCTCAGGTCTAAAGCTGTCTGGCACACTGCCACTCTCTCCTTCTTTAAACCAGGCAAAACTTTCTGCTGGCGGAGCTCCATCACTACTGCAGGTCAAAGTCACCGAATCGCCCTCTCTGACTGCCTCTCGAGGGGTGATCTGTACCGTGGTGTAGCGAGGAGCATCTGATACATAGAGAAAGAGAGAGGTGAAATGCAATTTCGAATGGGAGAGGGCGGCTGACAGTAGAATTCAGTTGGAACACATGGCTTTAATCACTGTATTTACCATTTTATGTATTTTAATACACAATATTTAAAGCAGAGTTGATTCCTTGAATAGTTTTTTCTACTTGAAATTAAATAACACATGTATAAAATCAGCTAATTTAGATGTTACCACATGCTGCACATTTTATACATTTTCACAGTATATAAAGTATATGTCTTATTCAATAATGTTTTGTTGAATGTGTATTTCTTTTTTCTTATGCTCACCAAGGCTGCACTTATTTGATAAAAAATGCAGTTAAACAGTAATATTGTGAAATATTTTACACTTTAAAATAAATTGAATTTATTCCTACTGTGACAACACTGAATTTTGCCATTACTACCATGTTCAGTGTCACATGATCCTTCAGAAATCATACTAATATGATGATGATGAAGAATATATATATATATATATATATATATATATATATATATATATATATCCATACACAATACTCACATCCAAGAGCCAGGGTGACTCCCGGTGACTGGACGTTTTGAGGTGGTATTGGACGGCAGGTGTAGGTACCTGCATGCTGACTGTCAAAGTTATAGATGGCTGGCAGCTTGTCGGACTGACTCAAATTGATCCCATTCCGATAAAGGGCAAAGTTCCTGCCAGGGGCAGCACAGCCTCGCGCCACACAGCTCAGGAAGACCGTCTCACCAGCAGCAAACATGTTGCCTATTCTCGGTGGATGTATATGAACCTGAAGCTCTGGAACCAGGATAACATTTCACTACATTAGGTCCATGCGACGTGCTAAATTATTTTAGGAACAGAAAAGTTGGTTTTCTCCACAAAAATAGTTTAACATTTTTCCGTAATTACTAGATTTTTTTTTTGAGAAAATGTGTGCAAAACTTTTGCTACAATTAGAGGATGTTGTCAGGCTGTTGCTTTGTGGTTACTAGTGCATTTAAAATTAAATTAAATTAATGCATTTAGCAGACACTTTTATCCGAAGCGACTTACAGTGCATCAGGCTAACAGTTTTTACCTAACGTGTTCCCTGGGAATCAAAGTCACAACCTTGCGCTGCTAATGCAATGCTCTACCACTTGAGCCACAGGAACACTCTTTCCACCATTGGTCTAATAATCAAGTAGCCCTGCCCCCCAAAAAACACTGGCTTACTTAAACTAGCACTCCATTGAAAAGTTTAGGGTCAGTAAGATTTTTTGTATTATTATTTTATGTTTTTAAAAGAGAGCTCTTGTGTTTATTTAAAAAAAAAAATCAGAAACAAATAAAAATAAAAAATTATATTGTGAAATAGAATTACATTTTCAAATAGGTATTTTGTATTTGAATTTATTTTCAGATGTAACTTATTTCTGTGATGCAAGGCTGATATTTCAGCATCATTACTCCAGTCCTCACTGTCACGTGACCCTTTAGAAATAATGATACTGATTTGCTTCTCAAGCATTTCTATATATTATCAACACTGAAAAACAGCTGAGACACCAACAATAAAATTCACATTTATTTAAACATAGATTTTTTTTATGCAACATTACAAATCTGACACTTTTGATCAATTGAATAAACAAAAGTAGTGTAAACAGTACTGACCCCAAAGTTTTGAACTGTTGTGTATAGTTGCATCTACATATTAAACTAGTTTTTATATTATTTAACATAAAAAATCACCTTTAAAATGTGGCCTCACCTGTGACGGACAGTGTGATGGCATCAGGAGAGGTCCATCGGCCCTGTGGGTTGTCAGTCTCGAATCTGAAATGGTATGATCCTATATCGCTCAGCTTTATGTTCGTGATCTGCAGACTGCATCTTTTAATGCCCCCCAAGTATTTGATCCTGTCCCTGTACGAGGGGCTCAATAGATTCCCATCAGTATGGTAGGCGATTTCACGTCTGCCTTCTGTAGAGATGTGAAACCATGTGACCCGCGTGGAGCTGAAGGGCGAAGGGTAATCATAGTGGCACGGCAGCGTTACGGTGGTCCCGGCCCAAGCACAGATGTCCGTCCTGGAGAAATACACCAGCCATTTACTTGCTCTGACTCCTGTAAAGCAACATAAGAGTAATCAGAGGCCAGGTATTGACCTTATTAAGGTGTGCGCTGTTGACTGCAGGGGAAAAAAACAAAACAGGAAAAAGCACAGATCGATACAATATAAATAACCTGTGCACCAAGGGCACTCAGGTAACCTAAGAGCACAGAATAGAGTCAGAGTAGTTGCAATATGCATCCATTTATATGTATTAAAACACATGATACCTGTCCAAAATTACCTGACAGGAGAAGCACAGAGGCCACCATTATGTGCACCCACATCTCAGCCCTGTTTGTGTGTAAAAACATGAAAGACTCTAAGTAACTTCAAGAATAATCAAGATATTAGTACCTGGTTTTGATGTAACACTACCTGGTTGATGTTCTTCAGCAGGCGCTGCCAGTCGTCTGTGGACACATGGACATGCACATGGGTTGAAGAGGGAGCTGTATGGCACCAGACACACAGTGTGGGATGCTGAGCCAGAGTGAAAGCAGAAGCTGAAGGGGTGGTGACAGGCTGGCCATCCCACTGTCTCTCCTCCCGTCTCTCTGAGCCTCTAAACTCGGTCTCTGTCTCCAGTGAAACTCTATTCCACATTCAGCAAGGTGCACAGGGCAATAACCACAAGTTGCTGACATCTACATGCCTCTTGTTCACACACACACAAAACATGCTAAGGGGAAGTGAGGCAACAGGAAACATGTCTTTTAAAACACGTTCACTTTGCCGCGTTCCTTAATTTAAAAAAAATCTGTATGTTCTTATGTTAAAGGCTAGAAATGGTTTCTTAGCCCTGGCATTTTTCAGAAAGTTGTTGTTTTTGTGAAGACATGAACATTTTTGTGCTTAAAATGTTTAATTATTAGGGCAAATTAAAAAAAAAATCAGTTTTGGAGGTGTCAAGAGAATAAAAAAAAATAAAATGTAACGACAGATTTTTCATGAAAATTAACCATGGGTTAATTTTAACACAGCAATCATATTTTAACTAATGTATCCACACTAAAAAAAAACAGTAACTATAATACTGAACTACAATTAACTATGATTTAACTACAGAAACAAGAGTTTAAATCTGGTATTTATATAGCTGAAACCTCAAGTAAAACTTCCTTTTACTACTGTAAAAAATCCTGCACTGTATTTTATTGAAATCTACTAATATTTTACTGCAGGAACATGTTTAGTTGTGAGATTTGTTGAAAACTTATATAAGTAAAACTACCATTTATATAAACTGTGGTTTTATTACAGGAACAAGACTTGTACTGTAGTATATGTTGTGAGGGCATAGTAACCACAAGCACAACCCTCTATAGGAAAATCAGATTTGCTGTAGTGTGCTCACGGTTATGAATTCATCAATGTAACTAGGACGATTACAGCCTCAGGGGTGGGATGAAGATGTAAGATAATGTTTTTAAAACACCTCAGCGACCTCTTGTGGTAAAAAAAATAAAATAAAAGTAATAAATAAATCAAACACAATTTCAAAAGAATAAAAAAAAAAATACATTCAAATACAAAAGAGAAATATTCGTTAAGAATACATAATGAGTATGACGTTAAATCTTTCAAATGGGACACACTGATATACATTTTGTCTGCTTAAATCAACTAATATGAACGATTATTCAAATTTAGGCCTATATGTTTACATTTTCTTAGTATTAAAATATAATAGCAGAAAATGCAGTCTAAAAGCAAGTGATTCGTGATTAACGATGGAAAGGGGCGAAACAGACTCTGCCACACTCTACCTTTCTGAGGACAAAAACTAATCCTAGAAGAGAAGTTCAGAAGAAGGAAATTAATAAAGAAACCACCACTTTGATGAATTAGCTGCTTAATAAGCAGATCAAGCTTGGCTTCAAACTGCAATAAGCATTAATACATTTATGACATGAGGTTGAATATGGCGTAGTTTCAGACAGAAACACGGAATCGATTTTGAAGCATTTTTCTTAAAGTTACAAAATAAAATCTACTAAAAGGACAATATATTTTCTTATAATTGTTCTGTAGATTTCCCGTGTTTATGAATATTAATTAGATCAATATCACTTCCAGAAGGACTCTGCTTATCGCTTCTGGTGTTACAGTTTTTTTCAACTGCTTACATTTTCCAAAGTTTTCCTCTTTTTTTCAAAACTTAAACACACAAATTCAAGAATTGCACACACAAGATGCAAAATGCCTCACGTCTTTCAAAATGAAACACCACAGTCAAAATATCACAAACATATTTCAAAAGCAAACATTTGTCTTACTTTGTAAACACCTTTACCATAATGTTATATTTTTGATTATGTCATATACACACGGTTATTCAAAACCTAACACTCTTCTTTTAAAAGCTCACATGTACATGATTGAATGTAATTGGGAGAGAGCTGTTGAATATATAAAGTAAAAACAAAAGCAAAATTGAAACCAAACTTTTTATTTATGTTTTTATTTTTTTGCTCTTTGCAACCACAAAGTAAATGTAGTATTAGTGTACACCGTTTGAAAAGAAAAAAAAAACACATCAAAAATATGTAGTGTTGTAGCATGTAGTGTAAAACCAAACATAATGTGTGTGCTTGCATGTGGAGATGGTTGGGTGTATCTAGGCTCCATCTCTCCTCCGGGCTGGGTCCGTGCCACAATACTTCATCCACGTCACATGCTATATTCTCTCTTGCCAGACACCGTGGAAAGAACCTTCTTGTATGGCGTATCCAACCTTGGATGGAGGCAGCATCAATGTCTCCACATGCCTCCTCCATTGCCTGGAGAAGTGTCATGTTAACATATGGAAGACGATCGTACACTTTCCAGTGCAATGTGGAGAAAAATTCCTCAATAGGATTTAGAAATAGTGAATATGGAGGCAGGTAGACAACAGAAAAATGGGGATGCATGGCAAACCAGTTTTGGACCTGATGGGCATGATGAAACCTGACATTATCCCAGATGATGACAAATCTTGCCTGGTCTTCATTCTGCAGACCCTGAACAAGGATGTCATGAATAGTTTCCAGAAATTGTATGATGTGATCAATGTTATAGGAGCCAATTGTGGCGTGATGGTGCAGGACACCATTTTGTGAAATTGCAGCACACATTGTAATGTTTCCGCCATGTTGTCCAGGGACATTGACAATGGCCCTTTGTCCAATGACAGTCCTTACCCTTCTTGGTTTTACTAAGATTAAAGCCCACCTCATCCACATATATGTATTCATGGACAATGGCATGGGCATCCATCTCCAAAACTCTCTGTAAAAGACAAATGAATGTAGATCAGTATATGCACAACCGAGTAGCCTGGTTTTGTAGGTGCAAGTCTGATATATTGGAGAAATGCATACATTCACAAAGTCATGTCGAAGATACTTGACTATGTCACAGTTCCTTTCAAAAGGGTCCCTGTACAGCGGTTTCATTCTCATTTGATTTTTCTGGAGGACGCGATGTATTGTTGAGGCACTCACAGCATTTATGTCCGCAAAAACTGTGGCTTCATTAAGGATATGGTTGCGTATTTCACGGATTGTAATAGCATTATTGGCCAAAACCAAATTCACAATAGGCGTCTCCTGCACTTCAGTGAACATGTGACCTCGCCCACCATGAATCCTTTGCCTTTCCACTCTGTAACAGATTCAGGAACAGTAAGTGTGTGTCTCTTTTTGTTCCTTGTCCTCCTCCATTTCTGACTTGTCCTCTTCCTCCCCTTGCTCCCCTTCCAACTCCTCTTAGTCAAACTCGTCCTCTGGCTCTCCCTCCAACTCCTCTTACTCTGTCTGCATTGTTTGCATCCATTGTCCAAAAGCTAATACTTGACCTTCGGCCTATTTATAGGCCAATACTAAAGTTATGATTGGTTGTTGTTAAGTAAAGCAACAAGTGTTTGCACATGTGAGGAGTTAGTGTGAGGCACTGATGAATTAGTGTGGCATTTTGATTGGTTGTTTATAAAAGGAAATCAAGAAACTTCCTCTTCCTCATTTTTGTGTGTTGCATAGAAAATTGTGTGTTGTGTTTTGCAAAAAGTGTTTAATGAAATTGAAAACTGAGTAAAAGGCCAAAAATTTGTGAATGGTTTTCCAGATTTAGTGTGTGGTTCTGGTGTTTGAGTGTCAGGTTTTATAAATTGTGTGACAAGTAATAATTTTGTGTGTAAGCAGTTGAAAAAAACTGTAAGATGCAGAGCTCTACTTTTCTGTATGACAGTAAATAAAAAATGGGCTTCCTTCAGGAGGCGCAGTGGCACTGAGGATGCCGAGCACTCCATTGACGCCATTCAAAACTCAGAATATTTTAGTGCTTAATTAGAAACAACTGTACAGTGAAACTCTTGCATATTTTAAATACATAAATTCCAAGGATTTTCATCTGGCATGCAAATGGAAATCCGCCACAGCAATCGCTAAAAACATAATAAAAAAAAGAAAAAAGAAAAAAAAAGAAAAGAAACCTGATCAACTCAGGTAAACAATCGACTGTGATTGGTTAGTCGAGAACAGTTACCTAGCGACAAAGTCTCCTTCGTACTGTTTACCAGCGCTGTGAATAATATTAAATACACAAAAAAATCACACAGAGAAACTTTAATAGCATCGAATTTATAATATTTAATACGCAACCCACCAATAAAATAATGCCCAGTCACCAATCCCCTCCCATTACGATTAAATGTAGCCTAATAGTACTTGTGATAATATTTAAAATATAACATTTTTATAGAAATAAAATGTAATATAATTTATTATAGGATTATTTTTTTCTCTCTTAATTTACAGTATATAGAGAGATATTTTATTGTTATATTTGGTGATTCACTCTGAAATTTTTCACTTAGAAATTGCTACTAAAGTTCACAAATAAATACACAGAAACCACAAGTAACATTGAATTTGACATGAAAGTCTGAAGTAGAAAAAAAATTAAATGGTGTCTTTTTTTTTTACAGTGTGGGTTAATACATGAATATAGTCTATGTAAAATGTAATCATTAATGTGGAGGGTCATATTTCTATTATTTCTGTCTCTCCTTAGCAGGTTTTCCTTGTACAAACTCCCACACCCGCATCATGAGCCTGTGCAGCAGGGGCTGAAGTATCTTTTCATGGATGGATAGAGTGAGGGATGGATGGATTGATGGGAAGACATTAGTTATTGAGTCAAAGTGCTGTTGTTAGAACAGTAAGGCCTTTATATGAGGTACAGGTCACACTCTTTACATAACATGAATTATCTAAAAAAAAAAAAAAAAATGAAATGTTCAGATTTGCTTAAACCATCTTCTGTTCTTCTTTCATTATCAGTAATTTTGGCTGATTCTAGAGAAGCTTACTCAGCTTACTCAGCAAGGTTTAATTATAAATCTTTGTAAAAGTCTAATGAGATTTAGAATCACATTTAAAAGTTGCACAAGTCAGATACCAATCTATTTTTTATGTTTGTACACATGCAGCAAGATCAAACTGAAACTCAAATTTATGGCTTTAGGTGCACATACATATTTTATAATGCTTTATGTCACATGCTTTAGGAACTCAGGCTTTAGATAAAATGCTCCTCACAAGGCATCTGATCCATTATTGTCTTGTGGCCACACCAAAGGGGCTGTTTTAGTGCAGTTAACTGCTAAAAATGCTATTAATTGAACACAAAAAAAAAACATTTATTGGAGGATCGTGTTAATATACACACTTTTTCTTTTTTATGCATTTACTGAGTCTAAACACAGGGATAGTCCACCCAAAAAAATCAAATATTCTGACCTCATGTTGTTCCAAACATAAAATAAGTACATTTTTATTTTTGGGTGTACTATCCCTTTAATTCTATAGTTTTAAACCAAGTATGAATCATGTGTGTTAAAGTGAACAAGATTAATATGATCCATGCATGTTTCATATGCTTGATTTAAAGTGAGTCTGATGTTGGAAGTGCTGCTTGAAATGCTTCTCACCTAACCTTTTCATGTGCAATTTCTAAAGACAAAACATTTATGGGATGCAGTTGCCATAGTGACTGTTAGAGTAATCCGTCTGACACAGTAACCATAGTGACAACACCTTTCACTGTGGTGCTCTTTAGGTCCATTTTGTCTTGTGGTTTGTCTTGTAAATCACAGTATAATCAGACTTTCCGCTAAAAGTAATAAAGAACTTAGCCAGTATGAGGAAAACCAGCAGTATACATTTTAAACTATTCTTAACCAAACACCAGACATACCTGGTTCAGCTCATTAGCTTGTCACTGGAGATACTAAGACCTGAATATATGGGTCAAGCTTATTTATTCTGTAAAACAGTAAGTAATATGATAATTAACACCAAAACGTTTAACAAATTTTTTTAATTATTATTATTATTAGCTTGGATACCATAACCAGCCTACAGTTATTATTATAATTATTGTTTATTTTTATTTATTTAATTTTCTGCTGTGGTTTGTCTTTCTTATGTAATAGATTTTTATATAATGTAATTTATTTCTCTGTAATATATTTCCTCATTATTGTTGTTGTTAAAATTAGTTGTTATATATATATATTTATTAAACTTCTGTTTTTAAACAAATGGGTAGCCAAACCTCAGACTTGAGACAGTGCAGTTAGTTGTCTTTAGTGGCACACATTAGCTTGAACCTCAAGAAGCCAGAAGTGCATTATGGGAATTAGGCTGGGATGTGTATACAGTAGAGATGTTTTTAATCCTTCAGCTTTTGTTGCGTTATTACATTGAGGAAAATAAAAGCACTTCATGTGTCTGTAATACATTTTCTGCTTTAGATTTTCACTAATTCAGGGCTACAGCAAAATATGCTGAATTACTCAGGGTTACTAAAGCATCCACTAGTGAGCTCAAAAATAGTCGTACATTAAACGTCAGTAAAACATTAAAACAAACTATTTCACATTAAATTCAGTGTTGTTTGTTTGCAAATTTTGCCATTTATTTATAAATAAAAAATTTTTTTAATGTAATGATATATAATATACATACTGGTGTTTATCATATTATAATATTTTATTAAAAAACACTAGAAAAAGTACATATAAACATGTAACACATTTCACTTTTCTTGTAAAAAATACCCCAAACATTTTACAGCTTCTTTACAAATATATTAGAATAATCTTCACAACTTCAAAAAACTATATTTTAACAGTGTAATAATTATATAATTTATTTATTTAAATAAATACATTTTTGTTTTATAGCTGCAGAGAAGGAAAAATGAGCAGAACACTAATAAACCAGCTGGCCACAATTGTGTACTGGCTAACACTGAGAACCCTATCATCCCTTTCTACCCCAACACAGCTGCTCATAATCAGCACTTGGGAGTTGTCATTGGTGTAGGTGGAATAAAAGTACACACACACACACACACACACACAATGCCTTCTCTCTCAGATGCCAACCTAAACAGGCCATGGTTTATGTACAGAAAACTTTATTACTGTGGTACCTTTTAGTCAGTCTAGTCAGCATTTTTAGCAATATGTTCTTATTAATATGTCCAGCAACAATAACTTACATTTAAATTAAATTAAATGTATGCATTTAGCAGACGCTTTTATCCAAAGTGACTTATAGTGCATTCAGGCTAATATTTTTTTACCTAACATGTAGAATAAAAAAACATAAAAGCCTTGACATGTAATGTAAATCAATAGAATAAAAAAAAAAACTTACATTTTTTAGTCAGTATAAATGTTTTCATTTCTGCTTGTTGTGAATGCAGTACCTAGAAAATAATTTTTTTACAATCCTTAAATTACATGTGACATATCATTTATACACTAGTTGGTTGTGGCAGGTAGATAATGAGATCTTGAAGGCAAGAATCAGGTCTGAAAGCTGTCAGTTGTATCAAAATTAAAGTTTATTACAAGAAAAGGAGGTATGTAGTGCATAAAGGTGTCAGAATACAGATCTGACGGTACATGCTTTTCACTGCGCAACACACCAGAACAACAATCACACAAGAGCACCTGATAATAAGGCACTTAACAAACCAGTGACCAAAATCAAAGATCTTGATCGGAATGGAATACTAGCTTACTACTTACTCAATATATCTACAAAGAGTAATTGAAATGGGCCATTTTTCCAAGATAAGCTCTCAAACCTGTAGTATCCGACATTTGTTGTCACATGACCTCATCACATAGCATGCGCCGATCAGTTGTAATCTTAAAAAAATAAAAACTATTTTGGCAAATGTAGTAGGTATACAGACATTTGCATACTATATGTGAGTGTAGTATGATAGTATTCTATTCTGAGCATAACCAAAGACTGAAATGAAACTGACCCCTCTTCCATGCTGAGAGCTCTCGCATGCCTCAGGTCCCACAGAGACATCAACAGCACACGAGAAAGAGAACGCAAGGTTCATTAGGGTACGAACAACGGTGTTGTTTTCTATTTTTGATGATGGTAGCCTTATGCATTTGCTGGTACAAAAAAAATGTCACAGGCTCAGCTTTGTTGCATTTTTTAAAGGAGTTGATTTGGTATCGGAGAACAGCCAGAGCTGGAGACCTGCAGTACAACAAACTTTCGGCTCTGTTCCAAAACCTACATAGGCAGCACTTTAAAACATTAAAGGTGCTTCACACTCAACACCTGTTCCAAATGTAGGCTGCCTGATCACGCTTTCCTTTGACTTATTTTTATGTACACCCAGAATGTGGAAACAATTACATTTCATTCAATACTGAAATGTATTAATAATAATAATAATAAGATGAAGAAGAAACAGGTAAATATGATTAAAGTGTACAGTTTTAATCAATATTTTTGTGCTGCTTTACACATATTACCATTTTAAAGTGTGGAGTCAGTAAGATTTATTTATTTATTTTGATGTTTTGAAAGAAGTCTCTTAGACTCATCAACGCTACATTTCTTTGAACAAAAATACAATAAAAACACTAATATTCTAAAAAAGATTTTTTTTTTATTATATGTTATAAAGTGTAATTTATTTGATCAAAGCTGAATTGTTTGCATCATTTTTTTCATGGTTCTCTGATGCATAGAAAGTAATAAAAATAATAGAAATTGAAATATTTCTAACATTATAACAACATTTGCAACATTTTAAATGTGCTTGTGATAAATTAATTAAATTTTGCTGTTATTTTAGCATCACTGAGATACTGTTATTGTTTTTATTATTCATATTTTGAATCAGTTAAAAAAATTCTATATTTATAGTTTAGTAATTTAGACGGTTTAGTAGTTTTATGTCTATGCAATTTGTATACATTTTATTAAAATGATAAATATTGCCTTTCAGTTAGCTGATACACACATACATATATATATATATATATATATATATATATATATATATATATATATATATATACAGTACAGACCAAAAGTTTGGAAACATTACTATTTTTAATGTTTTTGAAAGAAGTTTCTTCTGCTCATCAAGCCTGCATTTATTTGATCAAAAATACAGAAAAAATATAATATTGTGATATATTATTATGCATATTATGCATATATATTCCATTTTATTTAAGTTAAATGATTTATTTGAATGAAACTGTTTTTATGGTTCTAATTTTAGTGTCCAATTTAGTGTAGTTAACTATTTTAACCTTGCTGAATAAAAGTATTATTTTTCTTTAGAAAAATGTTACTGACCCCAAACCTTTGAAAAGTAGTGTATTATTATTCTTACTAAATTATTGTGCTGTTAACTCAGAAACCCACAACTGAAATCAATTGTGAAGTCTCCCTTGTTCAGCCTACCAATGAAGAGTGTTTCAAATTGGTCACTTATGAGTTTGTTGCCTAAGATTGTTTTACACAACCTTTTTACTAGGTTTTTGGAACAGTCACCATAACCATATACCATAGCCATAATTAATTCTGGATAAATATTCAAAGAGAAAGCACATAGTAAGCAACTATCAGCTGCATACTTGGTGAGGACATTCGAGAGCGGCAGTGGTTTTTGCGACTCATCTTCAGGTAGATGACCGTTTTGCCCACGCAGAACAGCTCAGTGTTTTGAAATGTTAGACAGGTGTAAGTACCTCCTGTAAGTGTTTAATTAAAGCTGGGATCTTTTAGCTGCTCTATCTCCATTTGATGTTCATTAATGCAGAATTTTGAGCAATATTCTTTAACCAATGGACTGCTAGCTTTAGAGGTAGACGGGGGAAGCACTGGAAATGCTGGCATCAGCAAAAGGTACGCGATTCTGTCTTGAAATTCATTATGGATTTATGTAATGTAAAAACAGTGCAACGTTTAGCAGTAACTAACATCTTACAGCCAAGCTTTCACTCAAATTACTAATATTAGGACTTATGAAAATGACTTATTTGAGTCAGTTCTACAGTTAAGCCAAAGAGCTCTGAATGAAATATTTTGTGTTTTTTCTTTTGAAAGCACTTGGACGTGAATATCCTGTTTTTATGTTAAAATAGTGTCCGGACTAGTCTTCTGCCCTTGGCTTTGATTCGTGGAAAGGTTGCGCTGGTTTCGTTGCCAAGATTCGGAGACCCTGTTGGTGTATTTCCTCCTCTTCTCCTTAACAGGAAGTCTACGCTAGCTGAAGACATGGCATAGAAGACATTTCCTGTAGGAGGTATTATTAACTCTGCAGAGGGAGAAATGAAAGACAAAGAAATACTCAGAAAACCATAAAAATAAAATAGAAAGTGGTATGCTTTTTTCTTAATCAGTTATATATATATATATATTTCTATACATTTCTATTAATAAGTAAAAATAATTAAATTTGTATTAAATTAAATATTTTTAATATGCATTTATATACTGTATTTATACACTACTGTTCAAAAGTTTGGGGTCAGGAAGATGTTTTCTGAAAAAAACTTATGCTCACAAGGCTACATTTTTTTAATTAAAAAAATGTCTTAAACTAAACTTTAAAGAAATAACTGTAAAAAATAAATAAAAAAATAACATTATTACAATTTAAAATAACTCTTGTCTTTTTGAATGTATTTAGGTGCCACATGATCCTTTAGAAATCATTCTGATATGCCGATTTGATGCCCAAGAAACATTTATTATTATTATCAATGTCAAAAACAGTCTTTAATGAATAGAACGTTCAAAAGAACAGCATTTATTAAAAATATGAATATTTTGTAACATTATACATGTCTTTACTGTCACTTTTGATCAATTTGATGTGTATTTGCTGAATAAAAATATTAATCTCTTAAAAAACACGTGAACAGCAGTGTTCATATCCATTTATATTGTATTTTTTTTTATCATAAGTTTGCAATGTCACTATGTCCAATCAGCATTTTATGGTGTGTTTTCAAAAAGTTTACAACATGAAAAATGTGAAAAATCACCTTTCCCTTCCGGCAGCAGTTGGATCAGCTCGTATTTGGAGGCTTCTTGAGCATTCTGGTTGTGCTTGTCTAATGCAGAACTGATTACAGTGGGTGTTTTATCATTACTGGTGACCTGAGGCGGCACAGAAGAGAAAGTATACATTAGAACAAAGAGCGACTGCATCCATATTAAACAGAAGCTGACATGAAATGCAAAAGATGGTCTGATGTAACACTGGACTGGTGCTGTGAAATACAGCCATTTCAAAGGCCAAAATTGTAGAACATTATTGTTGTTTTATAAATTAATTTAAAAAATGTGCATTTGCTAGACAACCAGAATGCTTCTGTATAAGTTGCCGTCGTGTAAATCCATCCGTATCCTGGCGATTCTCATCTCAGGCCCCGCCTCTCGTTTGTTATTGGTGGGGTTGTTGCCACAGGAGACGGACCTCCGATGTGATTTGACAGCTGTAGAGGGTGTGGTCAGGAGGGGGGGCGTGGCATCATTGGGCGGTGGTGATGAATCAACATCCAGACAGGAAACAGATGGGGATTTCACATGCTGAAATAGTTAATTATGACAATATTCTTAGGAATAGTTGAACAAAAAATATTAATTATATCATCATTTGCTCACTGTCATGTCCTTCCAAATGTAATATTTCTCAAAAATAATGATACTTTCCATACATTGGTAACATTAATTGACCACAACCTGTCAAATACCAAAAAAAAAAAAAAAGGGTGTTGCAAAGTTTTAAATCAAAAGTTATGTTCTGGTTCCTCATTCAGTTTAAGTCTATGGATTATTCAATCAGTTTTGCTCCTAAATCTCATGTTTGCTAACATATATTCTTAAAGCTCTGACATTCTGCAAAACATCTGCTTTTCTGTTCCACAGAAGAAAGAATTACATACAGGTCTGGAGAAACATAAGTGTGAGTAAATGATGAATTTTATTTTTAGGTGAACAATATAGAATTCATTTTCCGCCAAAAGTACTGCATTCATGGATATTAGCTCATCCATTTAAAAAAATATATATTTCTCTAGACTTCTATAAAATTATTTTCTGTATTCTGTAAAGCTCATTTAAACGCAAGCCTTGAGATTAAAAGGTTTTTGGATCAAGGAGAAGCATACATTGTCAAATATGTCCTAACTTTTATCTGCTAGTTTGAATTTTCATGCGAGAAAACTTTTATCTGGCAGTAAGAAAAATGTGTCGCATAATAAAAGCGTGGCATGGTTCAATTCGAAAAAGCAACTTGCTTTGCTATAAAGATCCTCAGTGAGCTCTCAAATAATAAATCTTTTCAAGTTGCTGATAAAAGCCGGGCTTTTAAAGACCCATTACTGCAATGTAATCAAAATAAAGCTCTTTATTCACCCTAACCTTGTAAAGCTTGGAGAGCAGGTGATTGACAGGAGACGGGAAGTCAAATATCCCATCAGCATCCATGGTTGTATTTGCCACGGCTGAGAGAGCACTGTAACGCAAGAACAGAGCGATCATGTCACAAACTGGAGGCTCTTTGTCATGTGCTGCTTATGACAGATTTTTTCTGAATAGACTGAAACCCTGAGTATAAATACAAAGCTCCAAACTCGCAGCAGCAGTAGCTTTGAAGTCACACGCTAACTGCAGATGATAAGTGTGTCTTTGTCCTGTTTTAATACTTCATTTCTTTCAGCTCAAGCAGCATTATGGTGCTTAAGAGCTCATGAAAGAAACATCTGTGTGTGCATGTCAAGGATTGAGCCTGATCCTCAAAATAGCCAACGGGAAGATTGTAGTTTGAATAGTAGAAGAATTGAGCCAAGCATTCACAAAATAAGAGCATATCATACTATATAAAAGTGTTCTCAGTTGGTGGGTCGTGACCCAAAATATGTTTCAGATCAGTTCAGCAGAGAAAAAACAATGCTGAATTAGGAAATAATATATTTTCAAAAATTCTAAATATTACTAATAATGTTTCATTTATTTTTATTTCAGTTTTCAGTTATGTCTTACTCTGGACACTGTGTGATGATCACTGTAGGGTTCAGGCCACGGCCAGGACTCGGCTCGCCCGGTGCCTCAATCTGATTGGACAGCTTGTAGCTATTAAAAAACATACGGACATCTTATATAATTAATCAGGGCGTATCTGAGATGTTCAGAATAGAGTTGTCACTGACCTTTCCTCTTCACACAGAGTAGGTGCGCTGTGATACCACTGAACAAACGTCTCATCCGTTCTGAAAATGCTGTTTTTACACGAGGACTGAAGGAGGCGAATTTGAGCGATGACTTCAAACTCCTGAAATCAAGAGAATGTGATGTTAATACTTTTTTAAACAACTTAAAAGAATGACAATCAAGTATATAATCACCATAAACTCACCCGTCGTCTTTTATCGAAGTTGATGAAGCCATTCTGCAAGACAAGAGACATTACATTTTGGTTTATATTACAATCTGCTTTGGCCAATGCAACACTGACTTATAGTTTTGTTTGACACATCTTGATTCTGTCAGATGAGCTTTGAGAAACATTGTGAAACCACTGCTTTCTTATACTTCACAGCTGGATGAGCCAAACACCATCTGTTTTATCTCTCTCTCTCTCTCTCTCTCTTTTTTTTTTAGTTGTGTTAGTCGTGTTTCATGGCGGGCTATGACCGTACATCACCTCTAATCTGTCTTTGACTGCAGTGTCCAGCATGGTGAGATCTCGGAGGAAGATGCCCAGGTACGGCACAGTGCCTTGAGCGCACGACTACAAGGATTCAAATACATCAAAGATTATAAACTATATCACACTGTCATAAATATGTGCATAGTTTTTGACACACACACACATAGTACAAAGATTTTTTAAATGCTTTTGAAAGGGGTTTCTCATGCTCACCAAAGCAGCATTTATTTGATTAAAAGGACAATAAAATGTTAATATTATTGCAATTTTAAAATAACTGTTTGCTATTTGAATATGTTATAAAAAGTAATCAATTCCTATGATGCAAAGCTGAATCTTCAGCATCATTAATCCAGTCTTCAGTGTTACATGATCAGTGAAAAAAAACAGCATTTATTTTAAATAGAAATATTTTGTAACAATATACAGTTTTTCTTTTCTTTTTAAATGAAAACTTTCATTCAGCAGTAATTATATAATAAAAAAGATAGTAAAATTTAAAATGTACTAATTTCCACAATATTACTGTTCTTACTGTATTTTTAAAAGACATTTCTTTAAAAAACATTTAAAAAATCATACTGATCCCAAACTTTTAAACTTTTAGTATATATTATCATTATTTATAACAATATTTATATAATATTAATATATATATATATATATATATATATATATATATATATATATATATATATATATTCTATGAATATAATATATTTGAAAATATTATTTAATATATATTTATTAAAGGATACTTACCCCTGTAAATCTCCTGTTGTTGATTTTAGTGTCAAGGTTTGAAGATTTTGATGTCCCCTCCTGTAAAATGAAAAATGCTTTTATCACAGGAAACTTTCTAAATAGTTTAGCTCCCGTGTTCGCAAAATGTTTCTCTGATGCATTTAAATCTGCCATGTTGTGGAATTCTAATGTGATTTCAGAGCTTCAGTGGACATGTTGTTTTTTGCTTTTTGGAATTATACAATATTGGTCATTATGAACGGTTAAATCTTAATTTCTCCCTTTGTGTTCCAAAGAAAAAATAACAGCATAATGACATGAGGATGAGTAAATAATGACAGATTTTTCAATTTTATGTGAAATATTTCTCAAACAGCAATAGACAATGAATAACACAAGTTTATAGTGTGAGGCTGTGTTTTAGCATGGCTGAATCTGATATTACTCATTCTGTTCATGTCATTAGTTGCTCCCCTCAGGCCGTGCTGAATTGATGCAGTGCTCTACAGTGATGAAGCACATCCAATGAGAATTTGACACAGAGAGCCAGAGAACATCGATTGGCCTGATATTTTCCCATCAATGCATCGCCATGCTCTGTAATAAGATTAGAGAAGCGTTTGAATTGGCTGCTTTGTGTCGTCATGTGACTGACCTCTTTGAGTAGCTCGCGGCTCTGGGAGAAGTTGTCTTTCTCTGAGAAGATGTCAGAAAGTTCCTCATATCTCTTCACAGCTTCTCTATCAGAGTAGAGAAAAGGACTTTCGGTTATTCTGCACTGCTACTGTGACGTTACATTTTCACATAACAAGCATATTTTTTTCAGATTTCAATGTAAATTGGAAATATAATTGAAGGAAATATTCCAAATGAAATTCAACTAAAATATTATAATTTTTACATTATGAATCATATCATTTTATTAAGAAGATTGTAAAAGTATTGTGATCCTTTTACAATCTTATACAGCATAAAAAAAAAAAAATCTGACCTATTTATAGTTCAAATATACATGCATTCAAATAAAAAATATGTTATGTTTAAATCTGCAAATGATAAAATATTTTTGTAAATGTACTGTTCAAAAGGGCAAGAAAATACAAAGCATTCTAGAAAATTAATTTTTGGGTAAACGCAAATTTTTTTATTATATTTTGGACAATATCAATATATTTAGATTGAAAATATGTTAATGCAAACAAGAAATATGACAAATGAAAGAATATAAATTAAACTTGTCTAAATATACAGTATGTGTGGATAGATAGATAGATAGATAGATAGATAGATAGATAGATAGATAGATAGATAGATAGATAGATAGATAGATAGATAGATAGATAGATAGATAGATAGATAGATAGATAGATACTGATACTGAAGAAGTTTTGTAGGTAAAGCCAGACCTGTCTGTCTCCTGCCAGGTCTTTCTGAGTCTGTGGATGGGGTTACTCTGCAGTGCTGATAGAATGGCGTACAGTGAGGAGAAGTTCTTCCTGCTTCTGCAGGCCTGTTTGGGAAACAAACCACACGTTCACGTGTGTCCTTCATCCTGACTGATGACATCATTTACAGTAAAACCGCTCTGACCTCTGCGACGCTGATCCATTTCTCCAGCAGTCTTGCCCTCTGTTGGCTCTTCAGACTTGTGTTCCACAAGCACGAGGCTGTGACAGCGTTTGCTAAGCGATTAAACTGCTTGATAGTGGCTCTGACCGACCAGCACGCTCCTTCCCGGCCCTTCTTATCTCTCTGAGACCACAGAGACCCCAGACAGTGATAGGGCACCAGCTTCAGAAATAGATCCTTAAGGCAAAACAAACGCATTTCATTTAAGGGTGTTACCAACAGCTCTGAGATGTTTCAAGAGACACAGTTTGCTATTGCTGGTCTTTTCCACAGATGTAAAGGTAGCATTTGTGAGCATTATGATCAAACTCACAGTCTCAATTCTGGTCAGCTGCTCTGCGATCACACTGGATGGAAACCCCAGGATGCTAGTGGCATCAAACTCTGAGGGTTCAGGAGGAGATGCCACACCTCTGGTAGGATCTGTAGGAAATCAATTCATCAGTATAGAAAAATATACTTAATTTCTTAATTTCAGAACCATCAAACTTCATGTTGTAACATTCCCACCACTAAAATGAAGTAGTTAGGTACAAAATCTGACACATTGTTCTTGTGACAGGTGTTGACAGATAGTTGTACACACAAACTGCCAAGTTTGTGATATAATATAATAACCTGCACTGTCTGTCAGAAATGTACAAAAAACTGTGAAAGGTAGCCTTTGTCATATCCTGACCTGAGAGCGAGCCGGACAGCAGGGCTTTCTCACTCAGCTCCTCGGCGATCCTCAGCAGTCGGCCTTTGATTTCTGCGCCCGAAGTGTCTGTGGGAAGAAGGGGGGCCAAGCGCAGAAGGGAGGAGGGATCGTTCAGAGAGCGGAAATCCTCGGGATAGTCACTCAGCCATGTGCTGAACACCATACACACCGCCCTGAACACAGCAAATGTGAATAAACACTCCACAAGGCAGTTTAACAGACACATATATTATAGCTTGATGTCTATCTATAATAGTACATACTTGTTGAACATCTGACGTGTGTTACATTTGCTCTCCCCAGGAGGATTTCCCAACCTAGAAAATAGTTCAATTGGAAATTAGGAGTTAATTTACTGTAATGTAAGTTAGTATTGCATAGTATTATATATAAAATAAATGTACACTACTTAATAATAAGTGATAAAAATAATAGGCAAATAAAATATTAATATTATTCTTTACACACACACACACACACACACATATATATATATATATATATATATATATATGTATATATATATATATATATTGTATATTTAAAATAATATAGACAGATAGATAGATAGAAAATATGTTTTATTTACATAATATTAATACACACATTCATTCATGTGAGTGTGCATATATATATATATATATATATATATATATATATATATATATATATATATAACAAATGTAGATTACTTAATTTATTGTTCATTGATGCTGAAATTCAAAATATTAAAAACACATATATTCTATTTTGGAAGAGTTAGGTTTGATGGTTTAAATTGTTCTGTTATGTACGAGTATAACCATACACAGCATTATAATATATACCTTTATATACCTTTAGTAAATAATTATGATACATATAAAATACTGCACAGGGATTGAATCATTCAAATGAATCATTAAAAGTTATAGACTTGATTTATGCAATTCACTGAAAATCAATTACATTTACAAACTCTAGTTGTACTGAATTTTAAATTAGAGATGTTTTTCCCAAAACAAAAAAAGGACCATGCAACAAATTTTAATCTTAAAACAAATTTTATCATGAACAAATTCATTGCAGATGTGTCATTAGTATTCAATATTTGAAAAACAAGAACTTTTTTGGTACTTGTCAGTCAGGATGTCCAGCACTCTCTGGGTGGAGGTGAAGGAGCGATAGGTGGAGAGGAAGATGGAGATGAAGGAGGAGTCGCCCATGGAGAAGGAATGAAGGAGATGGAGGACCAGCTTTTCCTCTGTCCCTGCTTTGACATGCTGAGAACGGGATACTGTGGACTGGGAAGAGATGGGTGAAGGAGTCAGGACAGAACCTCTGGAACACATAACACTGAGCATTACTCGGGAAGATGGGGCTCACCTGCGGGCCGGTGGGGGGAGAACCGTGCCCTCGTTTCACCACCACAGTGTAGATGATACCATCTTCCTCCGTTTCGGACACAGTGGACTGAACCAGAGACAAATCAGAGAAAACAAGCTGTCATTTTGTGGATATTTTTTCCAAAGCGCCTTCCAGTACACTTATTACAAGCTCTTCAGGTTAAGGGCCTTGCTCCTGGTCACAATGATTATTGCTCGTTCTCTGTGGGAATCATTTGTATAGTACAGCCAAACTCTTGATTAAAGGCATAACATCTGCTTTAGTTTATTTAGGCCAACATGAAAATTTAGTTTTTACTTCCCTTTTATACAAATTTACATGCAATAAGTTAAGACTTGTGTGGGAAAACTCATTTCAGTAAATGCACACTGTCAGTTGGCAAAACACAGACAACATTTGTAGAAATGTGTGTAGACTGATTTTCAATCCATCCAAAAGTAATAAATAATCATTATTACACAGACATACGGTATACTACTCTTCAAATGTTTGGGATTATTCTTTAAAAGTCTCTTATTCTTATTTAATCAAAAACTCAACAATTTAAAAAGCTGTTTTACATTGTATATGTTTTAAAATGTAATTTATTCCTGTGAAGCAAGGCTGAATTTTCAGCATCATAACTCCAGTCTTCAGTGTCACATGATCCTCCAGAAATCATTTGAATGTGCTGATTTGCTGCACAAGAAACATTTCTTCTTATTATGAATGTTAAAACAGTTGTGCTGCTTAATATTTTTGTTGAAATGATGATATGTTTTTTCCAGGATTAATAGAAAGAAGCATTTCTGTTGGCAGAAAAGTCTTACCAGGTCCAGTGGACAGTACCATGTGGTCTTCATCAGGGTTGGCTCCCCCTAAAAAAAATAAAACGTAATATATTTTCAATGTAAACACTGTTTAGACTGATGATACATATGTTCAAACATTAATAATTGAGATTAAACAATGAAATAAATTACAATGTGAAAACTGACTGTTTTCCAGAAGGTTTCCTGAACACTCCCCATGTTGCCATTAATTGGACAAACACACAGTCCCGCCCTTAAACTCACGCTATTGGTTGAGCTGCACTTCAATTGGGAACTCTAACCTTGACCCTTATCTCAAAACAGCTAAATATCAGCTTAATTTTTAAGCTTTGCTAAATCTTTCCTCACAATGGCTGCATTCAGAGCAAGGTGAGATTGCACAATGGCAGCTGTGTAAGGTTTGACATTTATACTGTAAACTCTCTGATAAGGCATCACATTTACATGTTATCTCCAACAAAACTTAATGTATGAGCGAATTTAACACAACACATTTGACAGAGATTTTCCGACATTAAAAATGCATGAGAGAACAGGCCAAAAGCAAACCCAGTGACACAGTTATGAGTAACTGTCTGAAACGTCCACATGCTTTCCGGCAGACTGGCACACATCAATCACTTACTAGTATCAATGTTCAAACTGAAACACAAATTTGAGATATTTACTTAAAAACCTGCTATTTCTGCCTGAGCATGAAATGCTAAATTTTTTCAAAGCACACAAGGTACTTTATAATATAAGTCTTGAGAAAAGCCATAACCCTAAGCAAACCAAAACATTCATTACCTCAGTTGCAGATCACTTCCTTAAAATCATTCATTGTTGTATTTGCTGCAAATCGAAAAACAACTCAAGGAAATAACACTACCTTCAAATCAGCAAGTCCAGACAGGCAGAGATCTGCCAACTTCCTTGAAATCCTTATAGATTGCCAGAGAACTCCATCTCTTTCAGGCCTTTTCATCTGTTCGATTTAATCTATTTTTCTTGCTGCTGCTTACAGAGGAGTGTTAATTTCATTCAGCGAGACTCTTAGTCTATCTGTCTTCCCCGCTCAAATCTCACTCTCTCTGTAATGGAGCCATGCAAACACACCTGAGCTTGTCGCTAGGCCAACCCCCAACACACACACACACACACACATACGTCACAAGGGCACTCCTGTTACAGACTCACACACATTCTTTATTCCTCCTTCATTCATTTATGGTTGAATCTCACAAAACCTCCAAGTCATACCCCTCCCCCCAAAAAAATGTATATATGTGTGTGTGTGTGTGTGTGTGTGCATGTATATGTGTATATATATATATATATATATATATATATATATATATATTGTCAATGCAAAATAAAATAAAAAATGTAAAAGTGTACTTTATGTACATTTGTCATTGAAAAATATTGAAAAATTAATAAACAAAACCTTTAAAACCTAAAATATGTTTTTATTCTTTATTCACATGTGGGTTTTTATTTTCATTTTGGGGAAAATATGGTTGTACAAATAATATGTACAAATAAATAAAAAATGAAATATTACTTTAACAGACTTTTTATTGTCCTATTTTGTCATGAAAATGTCAATTGGAAAAATATTAATGGACCCAAAAATAGGCTTCCTTTTCTTTATGCACGGTTTTTATTTTGATTTTGGGAAAAAATATGATTTTGACAGGTTCTCATAAGCCTTACACACTGTAAAAAGTCAGTCAGTAAAAATACAGTACAATATACCGTAATAATTTAAAGGTCCGTATTTTCTTTTTACAGGTGTTTCTCCGTATTTTTTTAAATTTCGCTTTGAATTGTGGGTACAAGAAGCTCAGTCGACAATCAGCGCGAAACCAGTGCTTGAGCAGGCGCCATTATTCACGAAGACAGTCTCGGTCAAAATCTCATTTTAAAGTCAGATTTAGGATTTTGATAATGGTTCCTACTCTTCCTTTGTAAATTATGTTTTGTTAAATGTAACAAACTGTAACGTTAACTTAGTTGCTGCCTGGCTTGTTTGGCAAATGGATGTCGGAGCCGTCGCATTCAACATTTTCAGCATACGTTAATTTACCGTCTCATCTTACATTTCTAACGTTATACAGCGTGGAGGTACGTGTTACAGTACTCACTTTCAGTTTTATAAATAAAGGTTTATTAACTTTTTATTGTTAATGCAGTGTAACGTTTTTTTGTTAATGAGCATCTCGTAAAGCATCCGGAATATTAACGTTACTGGGGTGATATTTAGCAGCTGTGATAACGTTAAATCTGAAGTGCGATAACTTGCAACTGTGTTTAGAGCGCTTTATGCCTTCAACAGGAGCTGGCAGAGTAATGGGCAAGAAAAGAAGACACCATTAACGTTACGACTCTTTATTTAAAAGAGATTATCTGAAAAAAAAGAAGATCTAAAAGAGAAGATCTGACATCACGGAGTTCTTCGAGAATAACACACCTTTTCTGCCGAATGAAGTAGGTTTAGACATTTTATCGGCTTGTTTATGTTAAACACACACACACACACACACACACTCGATAAGTTAATTCTGTAACTTTACTCGCACACTGTCCGTGAACGCACACGTCGTGCACAGGCAGAGAATGCCGCTTCATAGAGCGCGCCAGGAGCGCATCGAGTTCTCTCTCACTTACACAGACAAAAGCACTCAAAATTGTCAGATTGACACTTACATACAAGATGTTTCAATTGCATTTTCACTTAATACTTCGCGATTAATAAAAAGTCAATGTGGACACAAATTCCCTTTGTTTTATTTTAAACATAAACATCAGGAGGAGAATGGCACCTACGCTGGAATTCATACAAATGTAAGGAACATATCTAATGAAAATGTGTATAAAGCATTTTATGTTGCCTTTTAGTGGAAAATAATCAAAGGGTTAGTTCAGTAAAAAACGAAAATTCTGTCATTAATCACTCACCCTCATGTTGTTCCGAACCTGTAAGACCTTCGTCATCTTCAGAACACAGATTAAGATATTTTTGATGGAATCTGAAAGCTTTCTGACCCTGCATAGACAGCAAGGGCCCTACCATGATCAAGGCACAGAAACATAGTATAAGGACATTGTTAAAATGGTCCATGTGACATTTTTTTTTTTAATTTTACAAAAATATTATTTTTTTTTATTTTTTTATAAAAAGAATTATTTTTGTGTGCAAAGTAACCAAAATTACAACTTTATTCAATGATTTATCCTCTCCTGAGAGAGTCTGCCACCATTAACTAGAGTACCACTACGGATGCGTGTGCATTAATTTGCCAGTAAACAAGGTGCAGCGCATGCAGGGTCTACATCAACAGCACCACACACATTCCCCATGGGTCAGAGAGCTCTCGGATTTCATCAGAAATATCTTAATTTGTGATCTGAAGATAACTGAATGACTTAACAGATATTTTATAAGCAATGTTTAAACTGGAACTTAATAATTAAATCTCAACCTGTTCTGCATGTTATTCTGTACATTTTCATTCATTTTCATTTCTTGTCATTAACAGTCTTCCTGTGAAGAAATCCTGAACGAGCGTCAAAGGTTCAAATGAAGGGAATCTACGCTTCCAAGACTCATGTATGAACTACTTCTAGATTCCGTGTAAATGTTAGTTAGTTTTTTCAAATCTCAACTTAGGACTTGGACAAAAAATGCAGCAAAAGAAAAAAAAAAAAGTAGTTTCCTCAGACGGGCACATGGCAAGAGATACTAAATGCACACAAACACTTGGAGCCCTGATCTTAATTTGGATTGTATAGTTTTCTTAGTTTAACATTGAAATGTCAGGCATGAGTGCATACATTTTTGTTCTTTATTTTCAAATGCCGTACAAGAAAGTTTTTTTTTATTTTTCGATGTCAATTGTAGATGCAGATAATTTAGCATGAATAAGAGGTTAGTAATCTAACTAGGGTTAGTTCACCCATAATATTATATGAGTAATACCATTCCAATCCTGTTAGACTTTTGTTCATTTTTGGAACACTAATGAAGATCCTTTTTAATGAAATCTGACAGCTATACTGTATTGGAAGTTGAAATGGTAGTTGCATAGGCTGTCAATTGAGCGACAGAAAGCACAGAGATTTCATTAAAAATGCTCTTCATTTGTGTTTCAAAGATTGTGTTCTATGGGAAAATGGTGTCATTTCACTTGACTATAAGTCTGTAGCAATTGTTAATGATAACAGCCCTGTCTTTGTATTAATTTTTACCCCATGTATTTGAAAATGTATTCTTTGTGACCACTATTTGGTGCAACACCAATATTGTACAAGTACCTGTTCATGATTTGTTTTTTCTGCATGTTGCTGTTTAAACTAAAAATTGTTCTATAATACAAACATTTTCAATGGTACTTTTCACATTGTTAAATTGATGTCATAATATTTTTGTCTTCACCTCTTTAAGGCAAATAAAAGCTACTGAACGCATTTTTAAGAATGTTCACATGAGGTAAAAATAAACCATGTTCAATTTGTACATATTGTGCTGGATTTATTTGCTACAGAAGAGGCCTATGCTAAACATTTTTTTAAACCTCTGCATAACGGATTTTCCGTTTATGGTACGGAAGAAAATGTTAATCTACAGAAATTTCCGTTTTAATGTTGAAGGAAGTGTCCGTAAAGTGTCCGTAAATTTAACAGAAATTGTCCTGGTAATTTTCTGCCAGTACATTATCCGTTTTTTTACTGAATTTTTTTTTACAAGTGCATGTGTAGACTAATGCTGCTAAACCTGTTTGGTGAAGTTTAATGCAATGAATGAAACGGGAGTAAATAAATACACATGAATGTAATGGCTTCAGATTTCAAGAATGGCAGCCTTTCCATCAAATCTACTGCTCAACAGGTCTTCATATAAAACAACCATGATTTTATGATAGCTCTTAAAAGAGATGTTCTTCAGAGAGCAATGCATGACATGAGAAATGCCTGCTAATAAAACTCAGGGCAACACCTGTTTATCTAAAAGGGATACTTGACCGAAAGCATATATTGACACAAAGATGGTGACATGCCATGCAGGTGTTGGGTTTTGGTTACACTTCATGCAGTCCTGAGAGTGATGAGTGGTAGCCTCGCTGATTACATCCTATTTGCTATAGTGTGTATGTTTTTTATATATATAATGAAACAACCAAGTTCCATGTTTAAGAAAGTAAAAATAGCTGACTCTGTGAGCCGCTGACACAGAACCATAGACATAAAGTTACACTGAAACTAAACTCTTTTTATTTTCTTGTATTGTATCACTTTGCATTGTATAAGTGCTACTTCAGCCATATGAACTTGAAGTGCCGTCCCATTTGAAAATAAATGCAACATAAATAAGGTTTTTGTATTTTTTCTGAAGAGTGATGATATGCATTTTGGGTGGTTTCTGGTTTGTAGCATAGCAACACATTGGAAACCACTCAGAAAGCATAGCAACATTCTAGAATTATTCAGAATCTGGTGGTTGCCAATGTGTTGCTATGCAGTTTCCATGTTTTTTAAAGGGGTCATATGATGCTGCTAAAAATAACATTATTTTGTTTATTTGGTGTAATGCAATGTGTTTATGCAGTTTAAGGTAAAACAAACACATTATTTTCCACATAATGTACATTATTGTTTCTCCACTTTGCCCCGTCTTCTGAAACGTGTCATCTTTTACAAAGCTCATCGGTCTGAAAAGCGAGGTGTGCTGTGATTTGCCAGTTATCCAGTGCATTGGCTGAATAGCTCAAGCGTGTGATGGAAATGTTACACCTCTTAACATATTGTGATGCCCTGTCCAACTGGAGAAATGATACATAAATATAAAACCCATTATAAACATGATATACACATGATTTCTAGTCGTGTCCTCTTTCTGAAGGCCAAACAAAGTAGTTTTGTTTTCTCAATGAAACAGCGACACACACCGCGACCTTGAGTGAGCAGTGTGTGCAGCCACATGTGACGACCCCAGGCTGGACTACGCTTCGAACACGGTGAAAGCCGATCCAGTGATCCACAGTGCAAAGTTGATGTATTTCCTCAGCGACCAGCATGGATCAGCTCCAGGCATGACGAAGGACATCGGTTGGAAGGCCAAACAAAGTAGTTTTGCTTTCACAACCAAACACACAGTGTCTATACCACGTGGCGGCAGCAGCGGCAACAACAATACTAAAGCGAGAATAAAAGGTACACCTTATTTCTTTGCGTGAACATCTGGGCAGCATTATGCAAATCTTACCACATAGTAATGTAGATATGTGGGGGCGTATTAGAACAAGTCTTTTTCGGGGGTGTGGTTGACTGTTGACTGTTAACTTTTATAACGAATATCTCTTTGGATTTGAGACTTTAGTCTTTGTAACTTTACAGATCTTCTTTATGCACCAAGAGCTTGTAACACTCCAAAGAGAAAGGAAAAATTTAAATCGCATCTTATGACTGTTACGTTCGGAGACCCAGTGAAACGCAGGAGAAGAGAGATCCAAACACAGCGTGGGTTTATTTGGGTAATCCAACATTCAGGGGTCAAAACCAAAAATCCATCCAAACAAACAAATAAACAAACAGGAACGGGAACTCGGAAGACGAGGAACTCGGAAGACGAGGAAACTGGGTGACGGAAAGAAAGGACTCCATGAAAACAAATGGAAACAGACCGGATTATATAGGCAGGGTAATGACTATCAAGTGAAGACACCTGAGTGCAATTACCAGGAGTGAAATTACTGTGCTGAAGGGACAAGGCTTTGTGGGAAATGTAGTGCCTGCGGTGAGTTGCCTATGGGGAAGTGAGACCACTAGTGGACACCCAGGGAAACAGAGACCAGACAGCGGGACAATGACTCATAAGTTAACAGTTTTAGCCTGTTGTTAAGCAGTTGCTATAGTGTTTTTGAGTGGTTTCTAGCATGTTGCGGAGGTGTTGGGTGATTGCTAATGTGTTGCTTTTAGAGTATTTTAAATAGTGTGTAGCTATGCTGTTGCTAGGCTGTTTTAAATGGTGTGTTGCAATTGCTAGAGTGTACTAAGTGGTCTTGAGCATGTTGTTATGTGGATTGCTAAGCATTCTGGCTGGTTGACACAATGTTGCTATGCGGTTTTTCTAGAGTGTTTTAAACTGTTTAAGTGTGTTGCTATTCTGAACAGTTTCCATATATATACATATATATACATATATACATATATATATTTATTATGTTGAGAGTTTGGTGTGTTTTTATTGTATTGCTATACAGTTGTTCAATTGAATAAATTATTTCTTTTTTTATTTACATAACACAAGGTGTAAAACTCCTTGATTTCAATACCATTTGCCAATCCTCTCTGAGTCAGGCCTAGAATTACCCTTAACAGACACTTTTATCGCAGCTGTTAATATTATGTGGCGAAATTCACATTCTTGGGTACGTTTGCAAACTTTGAATTTTACCTTTAGGTTAAACCAGCTGTGAGTTTCCATGGCTTTTCTCAGCCAGAAGGAAGTGTATAATGAGTGTGAACAAACACAGGAAACAGGACATGCTGTCATGTCATGCTGCCCTTCCTCAACACGCTCTTACTCTCTCAGTCAAACGCTCTGAGCCGCTGTAATCACTAGCGTTAGTTAGCCTCGGGGACAGGGAACAAGAAAACCTCTATAGAATTCCCCAAGACAATATCAGCTGCTCTGTGTGTTTACAATTCTTTAGTCTTTAGAATTCAAGAATGGCAACTTCCTGATCAAATCTACAGCTCAACAACTTTGTAGTGTATGTAAACAGCCATCATTGTATGGTCTATCTTAAAAGAAATCTTCTTTAAACAGTAATACCTGTCATGAAAAATACCTACTAATAAAACATTGGGCAACAAAATTAACATGCAATTTTTGATTATTTACAATTTGCATTACATTAAAATATTGGACTTATGAGCTGGTCAGATTATTTTAGTTATTTAGTTAAATTTAGTTAGTTAAAAATTATAATGTTGGTTCTCTTTAAAGATGTTAAAAATTTTTTTATCATTATTATAGTTCTTTTAGTACTTCAATTGAATGAAATTGAAAAATGTTGTATCGGCAGCAAGCTGAAATAAATCAAGTTCTATATTTATTTTATTATTATTTTCAATATTCAATATTTTATTTATTATTTTTTCCAAGTATTATTTGTTATGGTTTTAGACTCTTATAATTCTTTCAAAATAAATAAATAAACAATCTTACTGACCCTGATTGAACTTTTGAACAGTAGTGTATTTAAGTTTCTTATACTAAAAGATGACAGGTATAGAGTAGTCTGTGAGTTATTAAGGAAAATGTAAAAAAATTGTCACACTGTTCTCCCCCTGCTAATACAGCTGCCTCGCAAACATTAGAAAACCTTATATGTCCCTGCTGGCTGCGTTCTCACCGAAATGCATTGAAAGTACATCACAGGGGAGCTATTTACAGAGACCTATTGTTTCTGCCTTTTCCGTGAATACCTTGTCTCACTCTCTTTTATCTCTCTTGTTGTGTTCTCTTCTATTACCGCATCGACCAACCTTTCCTCTTTCTCTGCCAATCGAAATCACACCATGACCATGTGAATGCTCTCCACTGACGATCACAATGGAGCTTAATGGAAATCAGTCAATCATTTCTGCCCTGTTGTTGAGAGGTTTAGTCAATGCAATGCCGGCATTATACTGCAGCCGTTTCAGTGACACATGGCGCCGCATGTTGCCCATGGTGCACCATTCAGAGGACATAATGAGCGTTCTGTAGACAAACTGGGTCAGCTAAGGTTGTTTTTAGCTAAACAATTATCCACCCCTCCTCCCTCTCTCTTTTAACGTTACACCCAGATACACATGCAAGGAATCTCCACAGCGATGACTGCATTTTGCCTTCCACATATGCATCCTGCCACTGTCATTTAAGGATCAAGAGAGGGTCAAATCTAGTTTCATCCTGTTCAGTCGTCTCTGGCCTCGCTTTTGTGTCATCCGAGCAAGTCCCGACAAAAGAGCCAGTGTGTTTCATACTGGACTCTTGCATTATTTACCAAAGAGCTGTGAGCAGGTCATGTGACCCGAACAGGAGGGAAGTTACTACAGTGAACTGCATGAGACAGCAGGGCTTCTGTTTTTAGACCGGGGAAACCATAGTGTTGAATGGTTATAACCTTGGTGGGGCAATTTCTAGCCAATACTCAGGATGCTGTGACAAGATGACATGAAAAGCATAAGCTGTTTTTATTCTGATATTTACTTGGAAAAGCATGCTACAAAAAGTTGTGCCAATATATCTGTATTTGTGTGTGTGTGTCTGTGTGTATACTTTTAGATTTATTTAAAAATATTTATATTTGTTATTTCATTTAATAATAATATTTTAGAAATGTTTGTTATAATATATATATATATATATATATATATATATATATAATTGAGTGCTAATACCTTTTTTCTGTGGTATCACTTGTGACCCTGGACCACAAAACCAGTCAAAATGGTTAATTTAAATATAAATAAGCTTTCCATTGATGTATGGTTTGTTAGGATCGGACAATATTTGGCCAAGATACAGCTATTTGAAAATCTGGAATCTGAGGGGGCACAAAAATCTAAATACTGAGAAAATCATCTTTAAAGTTGTTCAAATGAAGTTCTAAGCAATGCATATTACTAAGCAAAAATGTTGATATTTTTGAATTTAATTTTGAAAAGTTTAGATATTCTTATGGTAGGAAATTTACCAAATATCTTCATGGAACATGATCTTTGCTTAATATCCTAATGATTTTTGGCATAAAGAAAAATCTATAATTTTGACCCATACAATGTTTTTTGGCTATTGCTAAAAATATACCCCAGCGACTTAAGAGTGGTTTTGTGGTCCAGGGTCACATATTGCAATTAATATTCAAATTTGTGATATTTCACAAGTTACTATTGGTATTGTGACAACCACAATTATTTAAAATTAGGTATAATAAGTGGTTGTGGCTCACTCAAAGATTCAAGATTTTTATTCGTCACATACACATAGCATAGCATATATAACCAGCAGTGAAAGCCTGTTTGATTGAATGAAACACTTGTATGTAAGCTGATGACGTGTGATATTAAAGCCTTCTGCAGCAGCTGACGGTATATAAACACAGATCATGATAAAAAACCAGGTGGGGTCAAACTGCAGCACACGAGGGCTTTGCCTTAGGCTGATAAGAAACTCACCACCCATAGTACGGCCAACACACACCATTTCCCACTAAAACAAACACAAAGCAGGTTTAATCACAGAGCACCAGATGAGCATATTTGAATTTCATTAACTTTCAGCTTGGCCTCTTTATATGATTACAGTTAGTTATGTAATAGACCCTCTTTAAAGTAACATTTGCAGCTAGTTACCCATTCGAGTCACAACTGTATAACTCTGCAACTGTAGCTTCAGTTTCCTTATGATTAAATGTCTAAGGACAAGGCCTATGTTACTTCTGATCATAATACCAGGGCAAAAGGGTCAAAACACGACTGAATATACCTTTTCTAGTTTTAATCCAAGAGTGAAAGCTGATCTAGCACAGAACACCACAGCATTCAGAAACATATGTATGAGATATGTGTGCTCTTACCTACCACAGAAACCCACGGTAAGCAAAGCAACCCAACACAATGAGCAAGACCTGACCCAAGAAATATGTCCCTAAATTACACTTTGGTTATTGTTAGTAGTATTCATGTACAGTAGTATACATGTAATATAATCAGGATTAACCAGGGCTTATGAAAATGTCCCTGAAGATCACAATAATGGTTAAATAACTGATATGTTTTACAGCCAAATTTACATAAAAGGTGGCAGTGTTATTTTAGTATTACTGATATACTATTATTTTTATAGTCAAATATATTTTTAAGTTTTACTCATTTTATTGTGTTTTTTTGTCATTTGTTTGTTTGTGTGTGTGTGTGTGTGTGTGTGTGTGTATATATATATAAATATTTATTTATTTATTTATATAGTTTTTAGTTTTTTAATTTATTTTGATTTAATTATTTTAGTTCTTCATTTTTAAATGAAATTGAAAAAAATCTGAAATAAAATAATTTTGCTTTTTATATTTTATTTTATTTTTAGTTTCTTTTCATTTCATATCATTTCATTTCAAGTAATGGAATTTATTTATGTTTTTAGTTTTAGTTAACAATAGTAACCCTATAATAAATGTAATAAATAATAACTATAATAATTATAAATAATGGCCCCTACTTTATTTTATTTTGTTTATTGGACTTTATTGTTTGTTTTGTTTTATTTTTCTTCTACATTTATTGAATTATGAGATCTTGTGGATTTTTATATGCACTTTAAATAGTTAGAAAAAGAGGTAAAATAAACTGAAAACTTTACAGTATGTAAGATTTTTTAAAATGTTTTTGAAAGAAGTCTCTTCTGCTCATCAAGCCTGCATTTATTTGATTAAACATACAGTTAAAACAGTAATAGTGTAAAACATTAAAATGTAACTGTTTCTATATATATATGTGTGTGTGTGTGTGTGTGTGTGCGTGTAAATTTTTTTTTTTATTATTTTAATTTTCAGCATCATTACTCAAGTCTCCAGTGTCATATGATCCTTCAGAAATCATCCAATATGCTGCTTTGATCCTCAAGAAACATTTCTGATTATTATCAATGCTGAAAACAGTTGTGATGCTTTATATTATTTTGGAAACCGTGGTACTTTTTTCAGGATTTTTTGATGAACAGAATAGTGAAAACATACTGTGCAACATTATAAATGTATTTACTGTCACTATTGATTAATTTGATGCTGAATAACAAGATTAATGACTTTCAAAGACAAAAAGGTTTTTGAAGTCAGGGGTAAATCATGATGTCATCGTCCTCTTACCTGTGTGTGATCAGCCTCCTTGTTCTCATTCTCCTTCCACAGCTGATCCACTGGGCCGTTGACCTCTGGCTGTAGGGGCCGATATCCGACGAGGGGCACCTCTCTCTGTCCCACTCCCGGCAGCTCTACTCCAGATGTTTTCATACTTCGGGGGAGCATGATGGTGCTTCAGGTCTGAAAAAACACAAAACAAAAACAAAACTGAGGTCATTGTAGAGGAACAGGCAGCTGTACGCCTGGTAGATCATTTGTTTTCATCATTTACATTTCCCTTTGCCAAGAGACAACTTTGAATTTGAATTCAGGCCCCTCCTTCGCCTTTTCCTCTTTTGCTCACTGGTATTTATGTTAGCCTACAGATAGAGATCTCTTTCAGGAAAAGAAGGACGGAAAGAGAGCAGCTCACCATCAGAACTCAGTGCCATTGTCAGAAACAGCAATAACCAAGAACTTTGAGACAAGTGCAAGTTCATAAACAGCATCATAGTTCATATTACAGCTTTTCTGAATGCGGTCATTCACTAGTCAGGGATAAACATTTATTAGTCAGTGAATTAGGTCAAATCTTACAGGAAAATAAAGCTTCCTTTCACCTAACCCTAACCGTTGCCTAAAGCACTTGGCTTATTTTCCGTTTATTGAGTCTTAACAGGAACATATGAAAATTATATATAATGTTATTATATATATATATATATATATATATATATATATATATATATATATATATATATAATTATATGTCCAGCAATATCAAAATACGTTACGCACAGGACACGATTGCTTTTATTAATAACTTTTCTCTATGAACTTACAGTTTGCTTATATATGACACATCTTCTCTTCACGTCTCACATAAGAAGACGATCATTCGCGTTCATACACACCAAACCTAAAGGCAGAAATACCTGTTAGCAGACCAATATCGCGTCCATCCGCCCCTGCGTGTGGGTTCCTCGGAAGTCAGAGTTTCTGTCCCTCCATATCTGTCCCCTCCTGCTTCGCCCGTCAGTGCTTATCGGCCCGATGAAGGCGGCGAGCTGACCGTGTGTGTTGGTGAGGCGCGGGCGGCGCGTTGGGCGCAGTTCCTGCTGTCACTCCAGCGCGTGTGGTCATTGGCTGGACGCGCTGATGAGGAGCGGTTCCCGGTAAATTCAGAGTTGAAAACACCGGACGCGTCGCGAAACAACAAGAGTGCTGTAATAAAAAGTAAACGAAGCTGTCTGTACTGGAAGCGCCCGATGCAACGCGGACATCCCGTTTCTATGTTTACGCAATGCATAGCCACTCAGCTTCATGTTTGTTTATTTATTTATTTATTTTGTTTGTTTGCTGCACAGCTATAGCCCCCCCCCCATCTTATTTAACACATGATAAAATAGTGTTAAATAATGTTTTAGAAATCATTTGTTATTCTTGCAGTTACTCTTTATTTTACTCCAGACACTTTATTTCCTTCATTTTTTTGATTCATATATATATATATATATATATATATATATATATATATATATATATATATATATATATATATATATATATATTGCAGTTACCATTCTTTATTTAATTTTATTGTATATTGCTGCTACTCCGGTCACTTCAGTTTCCTCATTCATCAAAAAAAAAATAATAATATATAAAATATATATATATATATATATATATATATATATATATATATATATATATATATATATATATATATATATATATATATATATTTTTTTTTTATATCATTTAATTTTACCATCTGCAATAAAATAATGTTAATTTTTTGAGATAGCATTTGTTAATTTTCAAATTAGCTAATATTTTATTCTATTTTGCTGCTATTCCAGCTACATTATTTTCCTTAATTTATCTGACATAAAATAATTTTATTTTTTATACATCATTCATGTTATTATCCACTTTTCCTTCATCTGAATAAATTTTTGTCAAATGGGTTGTATTTTAATGCGTTGTATTTCAACGAACTCCTCCTAGAGATTAATTCAGATCAACACCAAAGTTGGTATGCCTAATCTAAAGGCCTTTGCGATGTTAAATTGCGAAGATTTTGAGTTTTCGTTAAAGGGCGTGTCCGTGGCGGCCTGGCGAAATTCGATGATTCGCCATGAAAAATGAAGTTGCTATAACTCAGACATACAATGTCCAATCTGCCCCAAACTTCACATATTTGATGAGACTCCGAACCTGAACAGATTGACATGCCCGTATTCAGTTATAGTCATAGCGCCACCTATTGGCAACAGGAAGTGACATATTTTACACTGCGACTAACTACTAGAAATTTTATGACATCAATGTCTTTTTTGTGGTCAGTCTAATCTAAAGGCCTGTGCGATGTTAAGTTGTGAAGATCTTGAGTTTTCGTTGAGGGGCGTGTCCATGGCGCCGTGACAAAATTCAAAGTCTCGCCATGGGAATAAAAGATGTTATAACTCAGGCATAAAATGTCCGATCTTCCCCAAACTTCACATGTTTGATAAAAGTCCTGGCCTGAACAGATCTGAAGGCCAATATTCCATCGGGTGTGGCAAAATGGCTCGATAGCGCCACCTATACACTTTCAACGGAGTGCGCCTCGATCTATGTTTCACGTAGCTACATGTACAAAAATTGGTACACACATGTAACACACCAATACCTACAAAAAAGTATCTTGGTACGAAATCCTAATCCCAACAGGAAGTCGGTTATTTTGAATTTTCCCTGCAAAATTGGTGTTGTTTTTGCCATTTTCAGGGGTTGTACTTTAACGAACTCCTCCTAGAGATTCATTCAGATCAACACCAAAGTTGGTATGCCTAATCTAAAGGCCTTTGCGATGTTAAATTGCGAAGGACTTGAGGTTTCGTTAAAGGGCGTGTCCATGGTGGCCTGACAAATTTCGATGTTTCGCCATGATAAAGGAAGTTGCTGTAACTCAGACATACAATGTCCAATCTGCCCCAAACTTCACATGTTGGATAAGATTTTTGACCTGAACAGATCTACATGCCAATATTCAGTTATAGTCATAGCGCCACCTATTGGCAACAGGAAGTGAAATATTTTACACTGCGACAAACTACTCCTAGAAATTTTATGACATCAATATTATTTTTGTGGTCAGTCTAATCTAAAGACCTGTGTGATGTTTAGTTGTGAAGATCTTGAGTTTTCGTTAAAAGGCGTGTCCATGGCGCCGTGACGAAGTTTGATGTGTCGCCATGGGAATAAAAGATGTTATAACTCAGGCATAAAATGTCCGATCTTGCCCAAACTTCACATGTGTGATAAGGGTCCTGGCCTGAACAGATCTGAAGGCCAATATTCCATTGGGTGTGGCAAAATGGCTCGATAGCGCCACCTATACACTTTCAACTGAGTGCATATACACTTTCAATGGAGTGCGCCTCAAGCTATGTTTCACGTACATGTACAAAAATCGGTACACACATGTAACACACCAATATCTACGAAAAAGTCTCTTGGTACGAAATCCGAATCCAAACAGGAAGTCAGTTATTTAGAATGTTCTCTGCAAAATTGGTGTTGTTTTTGGCATTTTCAGGGGTTGTACTTTAACGAACTCCTCCTAGAGATTTATTCAGATCAGCATCAAACTTGGTCAGTTAAATCTAAAGGCCTTTGCGATGTTAAATTGCGAAGATCTTGAGATTTCGTTAAAGGGAGTGTCCATGGCGGCCTGACAAATTTCGATGTTTCGCCATGAAAAAGGAAGTTGCTGTAACTCAGACATACAGTGTCCAATCTGCCCCAAACTTTGCATGTTAGATAAGACTTCTGCCCTTAACAGATCTACATGCCCATATTCAATTATAGTCATAGCGCCACCTGCTGGCAACAGGAAGTGACATATTTTACACTGAGATAAACTACTTCTAGAGATTTTTTGACATTAATGTATTTTTGTGGTCAGTCTAATCTAAAGGCCTGTGTAATGTTAAATTGTGGCAATCTTGAGTTTTTGTTAAAGGGCGTGTCCATGGCGCCATGACAAAATTTGATGTCTCACCACAGCAAGAGAAGTTGTTGTAACTCAGGCATAAAATGTTCGATCTTCCCCAGACTCCGCATGTTCGATAAGAGTCCTGGCCTGAACACATCTGAAGGCCAATTTTCCACTATAATGATAGGGCCACCTGCTGGCAACAGAAAGATTGGCACATATATGGAATAAACATTGATATATTCCACTTATATTTATGAGTTTAAATGCATATTTCTCACCGTTCACCTATTTACTAAAGCCACTCACTGCCGGTGAGCCCGGGTGCGAGGGCCCGTTCATCGCTGCTTGCAGCTTTAATTATTATTATTATTTTGTTGATAGCTGTTTCATGTATAATTGTGATCAATGTTTGCCTATTTATTTATTATATCATTTTTTATTATGTAATTATGGTTCTAGGATCTCATGTTAACTGAGTGACTACATGGAGTTTTGTATAAAAAAGCCTCACTCTTATACATGCAAATACATTTTAACCTAAAATCTTGTTTGGATATTAAGTCTCAGCTACAAACCCATTTATAAATATTAGCTTTATTTATGAACAGTATGTCAATAAGAAGTCCCATTTAGCTGTGTGGGTGTGTATATGTGTGTTGGTGTGTGTTTGTGAATGCTCACACATTGTCAAGGTTGTATTTTATTGCCTGGTGTTGTTTCACGGCCTGCATTTTAAGTGGCCAGTGGTGTTGAAGTTTCTGATGTAAATGATTTATGCTGTTGAATGGCTGGGCAGTTCCTAGCAGGGTGATTATTTAAAGCTAATCCTTGAGCGGAGAGTGCCAGCTGTGGACTCCTCCACTCCGACCTTGCAATATTTTTATGGCAGGACCTTGCAGGCAAGAAGACCTTTAACAACAAAAATAAGGACAATAAATAGCATGCTTACTGTGCCATGGAAAACAATAAGTTGCACCAAATAATTATCATACAATGATCTATTATCATTTATTACCAATCATAGCACACCACATATGGCATAAATTAGCAACCCAAAGGGGGGTTGGAAAAACTAGAATTGGGTTTAAGCAAAATAATGTTTTGTTTATCCAAACAATAAATGTCAAAAGGTATTAAATTATGTTTATATGTATAGGCTCATAATTTTCCATTTTAAAACAAAGCTATAGTATATGCACAAGAAGCCATATTGTGACCTTTTGTTTGTCAGGACACTTTCCATCTGTTATGTTATGAAATTAGAAGCTAAATGTGTTATTATGCAAGGGCTCTGCGTCTCTATTAGCTGGAATAATATGTCTGAGGGAGATTTCTGTGTTCATTAAAAGGTTGTTGTGGTGAATAAAAGCATAAAAGTAATGTGAGCTATGCATTCAATTTGTTGGAGTGGACTAATTAAACTAGTGGTTGGGTGCTTATGAATAATATATCCCCCTTGTCAAGCGGTTTGCTCTTTAAATGGCTTAGAAACATATTATATAAAATGTGTGTTGCCCACAACACTTTCAAGTTTGTGTGAAGAATCACTATGTTAGAAAGAATCTAAAATGCAGCCTTTGTTGAGAATAAAGCCAGTCTCTATTGCACATTGCATCTTTGTGTTTTGCGCCCTCTGCTGGACTATCCAAAAACTGCTTTACAAAAAGCACACCAGAGGCCATTTTGAACATTTCTGCACTATTGTCATCACAGTGTGTTATGATATATCAAGAATTTGGTTCGTTTTGATCTATCGCATCTATTTTTGTTACTATTAGGCCATGTGTTGTGACATTAAATAAGATTATATTACTTTTTGGTCTTCAACAGTAAAAGTGTAAGTAAAAATGTGTGTGTGTTATATAAAGATACAATAGTATAATATATAATGTGCAAATGTTTAATAATCATTTATTTATAGTATTATATTTTAATAATTTGACAGTGATAAATATAATATTATATATATATATATATATATATATATATATATATATATATATATATTTATATATATATATAGTGTTATATATTGTTATATTTTGTAGATATTGTGCACAATAAGTGTTTTCATGTTCATATTTTTCAACAAATATATATTTTTTTAAATACATAATATTAATGCTAAGTATTTCATCTAATAAAATGAATTGTGAATAAATATATAGTCTACACTCTATCTACACTCATACCGGTTAACATTGTGTTTTTTCTTCCGCAGGTTCAAACTTTTTCAAAGAAAATCTATTTTCCTGTTTGTTTTACGCGGGATACGGCGCGTAACACCATTGCCAGCTTTTTGCCGGCACCCAAGGGCATTTCCAAACTTTCTCCAAAAAGTCCACGGCGCAGCTCTGCTGGACTAATTACAGCCCAAACTTTCCCTAATGAGCCGCCGTGAGTGCGCGGCACTGGCCGAGCGCCTGTGGGGTCGAGCGCAGGTGGTCGTGGCGGCATTCAATCCAGTGGGATGTCGGTCAGTCATACAGATGTGAAGGTGTTCTCCGGATCTCCCCCCCTCTCCATCTCCCTGTGTTTTATGTCTGCGTCACAACAAGTCGAAGGAGAGCGAGGCAGAGATGATGATGGCGTCTCTCTCGGGCTGATTCTTTTGCCGCTTTCCCGACTAACACGCCTGATAGCAAAAACCGAGAGACAGAAGGAGGTTGAGAACATGAAGCAGAAGACAGACAGTAAGAGAGACGGACGGACAGACGGTTGCGCACTGACGGCTTGAGTGACGCGCGTTTGATCCGCCGCGACTCTCCAAACGCGCCGATTATTCGGGACAGTGATTGAGACGCAGAACAACACCGGGCGTCAGGCATTTCATGTGAGACTGACATCTTATCCCCGTCTCTGTGACCCCAGCAGAGCAGAACACTTAACACAGGTACATCCCGTCCACGTATGGTCTGTCATGCGTGTTAATTGATATGTGCGTGCGCGTGCCATCATGTGTGTCAGCTCTTATGAGTTAGGTGCATTGATTAGGGCACATCTGGCCATGCGATTTGCATGCAATCAACTGCGCGCTCTTTCATGCATTGTTGTGTCATCTGCATATAACATGGTCCGTTGCATATGGCAGCCAGTGTTTTTGATCATGTGTGGCACTGCAATGTGCATTGACTCTTCATCATTTATCCTACTGTACTGTATACTATCGCTATGCACAGAGTTTAACCCTTTAGGTGGCTGCTGTTTGCTGCTGGTGTGGAAACACATTTTAATGCCCCTGGATCTTTTTTGGACTTCTCTTTCCCGCGCTCTTCAGGATGGGGGGAGTTAGTGAAGGAGAGGATGTTTTAGCCAGGTGGAGCGATGGACTTCTGTACCTTGGCAATGTCAGACGAGTAAGTTTGCTGTTTGCCTAAGTTAGTTTGGAAGAGAGAAAAGGACACTAGCAGAGAGACAGAAAGAGCAACTTTGAAACTTTGTGACTCGTATGTTGTGTGTTTGTGATGTATGACTGTATTTATTTGGCAGGTGGACAGCGTCAAGCAGTGCTGTTTGGTTAGATTTGAGGATAACTCTGAATTTTGGGTCCTCAGGAAAGACATCCACTCTTGTAAGTGAATAAACTTTAGATTCAAAATTAAAAAGTAAGTGAATACATCCAAAATAAATGTATAAGTAATAAATTTAGAAGAAAATGAAGCTTTTTTTAGGACTATTGTTTTGATTTTATATATATATATATATATATATATATATATATATATATATATATATATATAGTAATTTTCTCATATTTCTCAACAGTGATTCTCATTACTCATTACTTTTTAATTTATTTCCAAAAATAGGTAAATTTATTTAAATCGACCTAAACTAAAGATAACCACAAACACTGCCATATATATGTATAATTTATTTATTTTGCATCATTGTAATTAGAATATATATATATATATATATATATATATATTCTTTTAAATTTAATTTCTTACATTTTTCTTTTTGTTTTGGGTTACATGTGACCCAGACATGTTCTAGACAGATTTTATTATATTAAACTCTAGAAACTCTAGAATTAACACCAGAGTTATGCCATAAAGAATTATGAGCAATTCACAAAATATTAATAAAAAATACTAACTGAAGTTATTTATTGATTTATTTTAAGTTTGTAATTTACTACTTTGCCACTATAAATCTATTCTGAAAATATATTTGTTTGTGTCAATTGCGTCACTTATGTCTGCAAGGGAATTGCGATAATAAATACAAAATGAACAGTTTTTAAGCAGCTTGAATGTCTCAGGCTGGTTGGGATGTAAAAAAGGGCACTAAAATTGCATTTTAATGTATAATTGATCATTAGCTGAAAATGAAAATAAGAAACCATGTATTACATTAATGTATTTATTTTTTCTTTTGTGTTGATTTTTAGTCTAAAGTAAATGACAAAATAGAATGTTGACGTATACTACAGTAGATAATGAAACATCTAGTTGTTGTCTGTACTGAAAATGCTTACGTTTTTTGTTTCTTGTGCTCAGTCTCTTCAGGTGGAGAGGAGGTGTGCTGTATCTGTGATGCTCCGCCTCTTAAAGAGCCTCTCATAAACTGCCTCAAATGTCGCCATGGTAATATGACAAATGAAAATGAAACCGTTTTGATTTCTTCTATTTGTTGTACAGTTTTTTTAGTCTTTGTATCAAGTAATGTGTTACTCGCATTGCATGTATTTCTTAAACCATTGTTCCCTCAGGTTATCATCCAGAGTGCCACACGCCGCCCATTGAACCTGAAGTAGACCCCAACAGCTGGATATGCCGCCAATGTGTCTTCGCAGTCGCAACAAAGGTTGTACCTCGCCTAAACCCTGAAATGAATACTTAGAAACATGGACAACGTTGTCAATCAAGGTCTATTTCAAATAACACACAAGCTTTAATCCTGCTCTGAGATGTAAAGGGTATCCATGGCTTCCTGCACTTGACTGCGTGTTTATTGCATTGCAGCACTCTGCAGGTGATGGCGGTTGTAGAGCTAAATGGTCCTGTGCTTTAACACGTCTGTCAGCGCATTTGAAGATGAAATCATATTCGCCCCCCCCCTCCAGCAGAAAATATTAATGACTTCCTTCAGCGTGTCTTCTTCAAATTTAATCTTCAGATGAAATCGCTGTTAAATGTGCTTATGTGACAGGAGATCACATGAGATACATTAGAATGACGAGCTGTGTTCTGTCCTAGAGAGGGGGAGCGTTAAAAAGAGGACGTTTCGCACGGCTCATGCAGATCATGAAAGTGCGGCTGCCCTATCAGCTGTTATCTTTAGACTGGGACCCGCAGCACTTGACCAACCAGCAGCAGTGTTACTGCTATTGTGCTGGACCAGGAGAGTGAGTCCAACTTATATCATTCTCACATGACTATGATGATGTTTAGAATGGAATACTGATTTGGTCTTATATTTGGAAAAGTAGTGTGTGAAACAGTATGCAGTATGCAACATTTCAGTTCGAGTTATAGTTTGTTTCTTCATAAAAATAGATTTGGAGAAATTTAGCAAATGCATCACTTGCTCAGCAATGGATCCTCTGCAGTGAATGGGTGCCGTCAGAATGAGAGTCAGTAATCCACACCATTCCAGTCCATCAGTTAATATCTTGTGATTTGTGAAAATCTTCAAATCATCATTAAAAGGTTTTTAACTTTAAACCATTTATTTTTGGCAAAAATATCTGTCCCCTATCCATAATATTTTTCTCCAGTGAAAAAGTCTTCTGGTCTGAATAAAGAAAGAAACATCAAGCACAGATATACACATTAACAAGCAAAAACAGTCCAAAACTGTTCTGAACAAAAATGTCGGTGGTTTTTAATGTGAGAGAACAACAGGAGACTTTTTCACTGGAGAAAGCGTTATTATGGATTATGTTTAAGTTTAAAGTTAAAAAACCTTAATGATGGATTTGTTTCTTACAAACACGGATCTGTTCACTTTACAAGACATTAATTGATGGACGGGACTTGTGTGGATTGCTTGTGGATTACTGTGATGTTTTTATCAGCTGTTTAGACTCTCATTCTGACGGCACCCATTTACTGCAGAGGATCCATTAGTGAGCAAGTTATATAATGCTACATTTCTCCAGACTCCTCTATGATGGCCTCAGGGTGAATACATTTTCAGCAAATTTCAATTTTTAGGTCAACTATTCCTTAAATATTTTGAACTCATTTTTATTTTCATATTTTTCATTTTATTGTAGTATTATATTTTCCATTTTAATTTCAAATTAAATTTTTATAATTTTGTTGAATGTTTTGTCACTCTTATTTCTGTGTGTGTTTGTATGTTTTAACATGTCTTGATCGTTCTTTAATGATTTTTATTTCAGTTATAGTTTTATTTAGTTATAGTTTTTTTAATCGATAGTTCAATTTTAATAGTTTTAGTTCATTGTAATGACATCCGGACATTTGAAGTGTGTTTTAGGAGTTTAAATATTTTCTGGGTGCACTGTACTGTATTTGCAGGAAATCTATTTAATAAATTCTTTAAAAGGAAATTGCCCAACCAACAATTGTAACATTTATTACTTCGTTTTAGTTTTAGAGTGATGTGTCTAAACTGAAGCGTGTTGTTTCTGTCAGGTGGAATCTGAAGATGTTGCAGTGTGGGAGTTGTGGGCAGTGGTTTCATGAAGCTTGCACTCAGTGCCTGACCAAACCTCTTCTCTATGGAGACCGGTGAGGCTGATGCCGTTGTTAAGCACATGCTGTTGCTAAGCTAATTCTGTCTAAACATTTTCAACCATGTCTCTACTTCACCTTTCAGTTTTTATCAGTTCCAGTGCTCAGTGTGCACAAATGGTCCAGAGACCGTCCAGAGGCTTCCAATGACCTGGTAAGAGCGCTGCTTCTGTTCTGTTTGAAGGACTGCAGAACTGATCTGAAAAGCTGAAAGTCGTTTCTGATGATCCTCATTCTGTTGGATTGCAGGGTAGATTTGGCCCATTTGGTGCTGTATCATCTCTCCCTGTGCTGCAAGAGGAAGTATTTTGATTTTGATCATGAAATCATGTCTTTTGCAAATGAAAATTGGGAATCGTTGCTTCTTGGCACGGTAGGAAAATATACTAGTCAATAGCACAGGCACAGCTCAATTTAAAGTCAACATGAAACACCAAATGCAACCCATTTTACTTTTGTTATCTGGCATATTTATCAATGAAAAAGGATATCTACCAGAAATTGGTTGTGTGTGTGTGTGTGTGTGTGTGTGTGTATATATATATATATATATTAGTATATGTATACATATTAGTATTGCTACTGTCAACTTAAACTTGACTTAAAAAAAAATCTTAAAAAAAAAACAAAATCAAAATCTGAATTATATAAAATTACTTAAAAATGTTTTTTTATTGTATGCATATATTTCTATGTATGCATGTATGTGTTTAGATTTTATATATATATAAAAATCAACTAAAATATTTTTATTCACTGAAATAAATATGACATAAAATAAAATATTAGATGGAAAATGTAAACTTAAGAAAATACTGAAACTGAAATAAAAATACATTTAAAATAAATCTAAATGTAAAAAAATAACAAACATGACAAAATCACAAAACAAAATGATGAAAACCTTTATAAGTTCAAATGAAAACTCAAATTATAACATAACAAAAAAAAAACTCATTCAAAATATCAATGATAATTATTTTATTGCACAGCAATAATTCACCCTTTTATCCAATAAACGTTTCTGTATAATAATGATGATTTTTATTCCTCCAGAAATGATAAATACCACCACCTGCTTCTGACTAACCATAGTAAGAAGAAAATCAATATATTGACTAATATTAAGCACTTCAATATACGTCGCTGTCTTTTCAGTAAGAAATACTTCAACACAGGACAGAAAACTGCACTGGCAGAGCTGTTTCATAAGGTTTTAAGGAAGTAAATAGGGTCACTCTTGATTTTTGTGTTGACTTGACTGTATCCTTGAGTGTAGTTTTGAATACTCGCTCTTGCAGTTTGTGGTCAATCTGTGCTCTTAACTTTCAAATGCATTTGTTACACGCTGCCTTTCATTCAACTCTTGGTCTCTCAGCTGTCAGATACACCGAGGCAAGACCGTAGCCAAAACCTGCTCAATGCTTTAAATTCCCACAAAGACAGGTGAGACATGGATTATGCTCTGAAAACTGCCGTTCTGCTTGATTTCCGTGTGGCAGCCCATAAGGATATATCACATATTTGCAATAATATCTGCAAAAACATTTCTGTAATTGCTTTACATTCTAAGTGACTCTGAGTGTGTGATTTCACTCTCTGCAAATAGTACTTTGATAGCTGAAGGTGGGTCTGTCTTTTCAAAAGAAATAATTTAAAGTCCATTTCAATTTTCTTTCTGTCAAGGTTTGTGGTTGATGCCGCTCATACGCTAGCACTTAAATAACTGAATCGGATGTTTTAGTTGGCAAGTGTTGAGAGACGCCCAGGAACAAATAAAAAAACTGTCATTGAGCGCTGAAGAACAGCAGCTGAATACCAATCCAATCTGATTTCGATCTGTTTTATAGGTTTGTTTCGGGGAAGGAAATAAAGAAGAAGAAGTGTCTCTTTGGTCTTCAAGTTCGGGCTCCTCCCCCTCTGTCATCAGACCAATCACCTTTTATCGCCGAACAGCCAATCAACATCACCCACAGGAGAAGGTCAGGGACAGGAGCATTAACATTAAATTCAATTTACAAACTATTTTCATTGTTTAATTGATGTATTTCTAAATAAAACAGTAAAAAGGGAATTATTGAGATTTTACTGGATCATGAAAAGTGGATGACACATACAGTACAAAAATTAACACTTGTTGATAAAATGAGAAGAGAGATTTATGACATAAGCGAAAAACAAAAAGTTTTAGCTAAAAGATTATGTAGACTTTAAAAAAAAATAATATGAATTAAAACATTGTTCCAAGAAATATGGAGAAGATTTATTTCACACTGACTTCATACAAGGCAGAAGTAACTTCAAAGAAATGAAAATTATTCTTATTAATGTTATTTACTGACCCTCATGACGTTCCAAATATGAAAAACACAAGCAGATTTTTAAAATAAACTTTAGGCAGTTTTTTTGATCATTTAATTGTTCATTGAGAGCATGTTTGCCAGGCTAAAAACAAATAAACAAAAAACAGTACACAAAACACCACTAGTATGAAACAGTATATATATACATTAGTATAGTTTTATTTACTTTAAAATGTAAAAAATACTTTTAATTGGATTTGATGTTGAAAACAATGTGCATAAATATAAATCATTATACAATATACATACATATACAATAAACAATATCTATCTATCTATCTTTCTATAATACTTGCTAAGTATATATATATATATATATATATATATATATATATATATATATATATATATATATATATATATAGTGGCCTTTTGATTTAAAGGGGTACAGCACCAGAAAAGCATTATTAATGCCTATACTTACAAAGATTCAGTTACATAAAAATCTCAGCATTTTGAGACTTTGTTTTTCTCATCCATCTTATTTTAAATGCAATTTGTTATTGTTTTGCGTTTGCTTTTTTGTACTTTTATTTAAAAAATGTATTAAAATTCATATTTTAAAAATCAAATACATTGAATTGGATTTGATGTTGAAGTCAGTTCTTGTCTTCTCTCCAGTCCCACATCACTGCCGTACCAGCGGAGAGCGGTGGGTCTGGAGGCCCGTAAATCAAAGCGCCGCGTCACTGAGACACAGGTCAGTGTGTCTGCCTTCAACAACAGCAATCAAAAGACCAAGCCCCCTCTGCATCAGTAATGAGACTCTCTCATCCATCACAGACTTCTAACATCACCTTTTGAGTTGTTTGTCTCCTCATATTCATTTGACTTATTTTTACAATATGCTACGCTGAGTCAACAAGGCCTGTCTACCCTTGCAAGTCAATGATTGCATGCAGCCATTTAGAGAAGGTTTTGCTATATTTAAAAATAGGGCTGTCGACGTTAATCACTAGGTTCTTTGGTGTCCTTTTGGAGTCTCCAAGGGTCCTTAAAAAAATTTATCTTGCAAAATTTATCTTGAAATAAACTTGTATTAAACCAGTTAAAAATTTACATTTATTGACAGCCCTAATTTAAGAAACTAAAGTCCCAAGTAGCTAAAGTCAAACTAAAGTCAAAGGTTCAGCATTCGTATAGCTTCTGGATATTAAAGGTCACAGCACCAGAAAAGCCTGTCAACATGAATAATGCCAACACCTCGAAATATATATATATATATAGACACACAAGCACACACACAAAATATTCTGTATATTCAATATTTACTTGTGCTGTAAGCATGTAAACAACTTTTCCAAAACTTTTCAAAGTATTTTACATTTTTTTTAATGTGTTTTTATCATGTCTTGTTCATAGTATTTATTTTATTTTATTATGTTTTTCCTTTTTTAGCGAGAAACTAATGAAATAAGACATGAGACAGAAAAGAGTGAAAAAAAACAAGAACAAACATATGCACCAAAAACAAGGACAAATATATGAATAATACATATAAAATACAATAGGATCCATAGCCTTTAAAAAAATAACATAATAATAATATTCATTTTAATCAAATTGATTGTTTCAGGGAGCAGAGAGAGTAAAAAAGGGAGATAGAGAGAGAGAGAGGGAAACAGCTTATGCTCTCAGAGACTTGTAAAAAAAAAAACAGAGAGAGAAAGAAAAAGATGTGCTTTGTTTTGTGACTTCCTCAACTGTAAGCCGCTTTGGATAAAAGCGTCTGCCAAATGATTAAATGTTTAGTACTGCACAGGTTTTCCTCATCCATTTTAAGTACAATTTTTCCTTTGTGTTATTGTTTTGCAATTATTTATATATTTTATTTTATTTTATTTTATTTTATTTTTATTTGTTGTGTTTTTATTTTCTACATCAATCTTAAATACAACATTTTACATTTGTTTTATTATTTTGCAATTGCTTTTTTAATTTAATCTTATTTTACTTGCTGCTGTTTCTTTTAGTGTGGTAAGCACATTTTTCATTTTTATACATTGCATCAAAGCTATTTATAATGGTGCTCTTCTCAAAGGAAAATTTTGTGTTTGTTTGTTTGTTTGTTTTTTGCATGCAAATTGCTGTAGTTATGACATTTACCTACCTGCCAAAACAACTAGCCCAACCTTTCGCAATTAATGTGATCGTTCATTACCATAACTTGCAAGTGGTAGGGAACTGCTGTGTCTAGTTTTGAGCTGCTGTGTCAAACTGCTATTGTCACTTGACTTTTGTATTAAAGCTGTGTGCCTCAGAATAATGCCGTCATTTAGATTCAGTGTGTGTGTAGCGGAGTGATTCCTTACACTGCTGTCACACACGACACCACTGCTTCTCTCCCACTGTGTGCTGTATTACACAGCCATGGATCCAAGACTATGGGCAGAAATCACCTAAAATAATTTGAAAGTCTAATTTTCCTTTGTGCTTTTCAACACTTATGAACAAGAAACCATTCTGTTGGGGAGGTGTCTAAATTTTTTAATCATTTTCAAGAGGCCACAGGCATACAGGCGCCATTAATAAATGCATTTCTGACATTTACTGAATTAGTTTTATTGAAGTCAGAAAAAACTTTGGGTTCTGATCAGATTTTTTTTAACAGTTTACAGTCTATTTTTTTGTAATTTGTTATTCACTGTATCTTTAGTACTATATGTTGTAAATTGAAAGTGCTATAATTTTTTAATGACCCTCATGTGACTTTATTTCTTCGATATACAAAAAGTTTTTTTTTAAGAATTTCATGGTGGTTATGCCCTTTAAGCTTATATTTTTATTGATATAACTGTTGATTATGTCTTTTTAGACGTGTCCACAAGGAGTTGCAACAAATGCCATTGACCTGGTGCCATGTTGCCACGGTTACGTTGATGGAACAAGCCTGTATGACCCTAGAAAACAAGAGCAAGAGATAAATTTGGGGTCTGTAGCCTGTTAAAATCAAATCTGAACTGCAATGAAATTCAATACATGAACCTTAATTGTATTTCATTTACTTAAAAAAAAAGTCTTTATGTATTACAGTTCACCTCCCAAGAGAATGTATGCGCTCTATCACCCTTCATACAGCGGATCTCAGGACCTGTCTAGAACTCTGCATCATTACAGGTCTGTGAATAAAGAATGCATTGAAATGCATCTATTAAATGCTGAAAATGAAAAATCTAAATTTGAATGCAAATATTTCAGAACAGAAAACTACTGAAGATTAACTGTAAATATTGCCTTCATTTTTGTTTTTTTCTCACACAAAGTTGCCACATGGCTTTAGACTTGGAATATAGTGTTCAAGTCCTATGGACTGCTTCTGTGGTACTTTCATTTGCAGTCTATGAACTGCATTGTTCATCATTTTGAATTTGGGAGAACTGTTCCTTCAGATTGAGTTCTTTTTGCATGTCTAATTTGTTGTCTTCAGTGCAGAGGACCCTTGTCAACTTCCAGCCCCTTGCCTTCCATTCTCTCTGTCCTCGGCTCACCCAACCGGACATCGCTATGAAAGCTGCCCGTCTCTCTTCCTGCACGACGTGCCACCCTACCCCAGTACAGTCGGCATGGGGGGGCCCACGCCGATGGGGTGGGGGGGAAGCGACTCCGTCAGGATCCTGGCCAAACGCATAACGGCGGAAGGAAAAGTCCAGTACCTCGTGGAATGGGGAAATGTGAGCGTGTACTGAGAACCTGTGTGCGACAGAGAAAGAGGAAAGGGCTAGAGACATCAAGATGCATCATTAGGGTTTGCATGGTTACGAGCAGAGGTGTGAAAGCATCAATGAGCAGGTGGGTGTTCTGAGGTCGGGAGGAGAAAACCACATCGAGCAAATCCAGGTTGAGCTACACAGCAGCTTCACTCTGAGATTACACTGTTAAATCTCTCACACTTTCTTTTACAGTGTCTCCTATATTTTGAATACTGTTAGAAAATGCCTTTAGAATGCCTTGAACTTTATTATCATGATTTGTATTGTATAAGCTATTCATCAGCATCACTTGTTGTTCATGTACACATAGCAGTCAGAAATTTCAGGAAAGCTTCATCATGCGGTCACATCAATAATTGTAATATTTTAATGATAGGGAAATAGTCATTAAAGAACTATTCCAGGTTTAGGCCAAGTTAAACTCAGTATACGCAATTATGGCATATTGTTAATTACTAAAAAAATATTTCTACTTCTTAAAAATGTGGGTTTCACTTTAAATGGAAGTAAAGGAGGCCAATCTGTTAATGTTTCAATGCTAGTAGTTTGCAGATTTATGTTCTACAAACTGACCCTGTTAATTCCATTGTAAATTCTTCAAAATAATCTTGATATTTGCAACTTTTTATTTATACATTTATTTGTTTATTTAAGAAAAGGAGGGATTAACATTATGCTACAAATGCCGTTGAACTTTTACAGAACCCTGGAATATTCCTTCAGTAGCAAGCAGGCTAGAAACTTTTCATGATGGGTGGCAAACAGAACATTCAGAATGCAGCTAATACCCATTTTCAAACATCACGACATCATTTTAAGTAATAATCAAAAATTATAATCGTTTCTCAGCATATGCTATTCAGAGGAGGAATTTAAATGAATTTCAGACTGTTCTAAAATCTCTGAACCATGTTAAAATCACTAACTTATGGAAGCCTATTTCTGACACATAAGAAAAAAAGTGCTTTGGTATTTCAAAGTTATGAAATCAAAAGTCAAATTGGAATTGTGACATAAAATGTCATATTTATGAGATGTAATTATTATGACATACTGTAATAATATGACATAAAATGTACAAATTATGATGACCTAGTCATAATTGACAAAAAGAATTACAAATTATGAGAATTTACAAATTATGAGATGTTCATAATTATGGCAAAAGTCATAGTTATCACATAAAAAGTCATATTTATAAGATTAAAAAATAAATAATAATACCTACAGTACCATGTCATAATTGGCAAAATTTTATGACAAAAGTCATAATGGCATTAAAAAAAAAGAGTCTAAATCTTTTATTTTCTTCATAATTTTGACTTTCTATGTAGTATTGCATGTTATATTTTTTTTGTTATAATTATGGCTTTTCCTTTTAAATGTGTTCTTTATGTCAGAGTTTTGACTTTTCATTTTATAAATGTGACTTAAAAATTTAAAAAATTCATCCTTGTATGTCCTAATTGATCTACCAAAGCATGATTTGTTTTTTCTTTCTGTTTGTGGATTTCCATAGTAACTCAAATAGCTTATTGCTCATTGTTTTTTTTTTTAAGTGCAGCATCAGAAATATGATTCAAGATGGCAGAAATTGAAAACATGAATCAGGTCCTTTACAGATTAGATGCAGGCCATTCTACCTGAATAAAATCAGGAGGCTGTTAGTCCTTATGTGAAGCTCGTTCCATCAGTGGATGATAATGAATGTATTGTGTGTGGTTTTTTTAATCCATGGTATGTACTTGTTAGGTCATAGATGGACTAATTTCACGTCAGGGTGACAAGTTTTAGCAGAAACTTTTTTTTTATAGTCAAATTTAATTTGATGTATTCTTTGACGTTTTTTTGTCAGATTATGTTTATATGTACTCTAGGTTAACACCTAAAATGTCAACAAACAATAAAAAGGTATCATGTTGTATTAAAGTTTCACTTGTCCATTTCTTTTAACCACAGATTTAAATGATTTTTTTATGTTGTCTTTTGTCTTTGACATTAATTTTCCTTTACATTTTTTTTTAAAGATTGTGTGTGTGTGTGTGTGTGTGTGTGTGTGAGACCACCAGGTGGCAGTCGTGTACGAGCATTAAACGCCCACCTATAACAGGTGAGAACTCTTATGACAGTACAGGAAATTTTTGTTGTAATGCTTCTGAGAGGTTAAAACGTGTCGTATTATGTTTTATAAGGACTGTCAGAAATACAATGACATTAGACAGCAGGATTGATGTAGTTTAGAGTTTACTCTGTCTGTGTTGAATGCCATTTTGGCTCCGGTTGCCTTGACAGCAGGCCTCACTTTATGGCTCTGTGGGAAATCTTGAGAGAAGTAAATGTGCATTACTGTAACGTGAGCTGTTCATATCATATCTGTACTGTTGTGTAAACTCGGAAATGTTGTTATTAGAATGTTCACATGATTGACCAAACCTTGTAGTGTTTTACAGTGGGGAACTAGTTATGGTGCTGCAGGGGGCGGGTCTAGATGAAAGATGGCGGGAAACTAGTCTGTGTTGGGCCTACAGACTGCAATTTCAGCAGTTTTATAAGATCATTATCACACTGTGCGACATGGATCTAATAAACTTGGGGATGACGTATGCAGACAATAGGATGATGATGACACTATGATGCAAGTTATTATTAAAGAATAAAACGTCATCAGCATTATGCTATAGTGGTAAACATAATGAGCAGGACAAATCAGTTTAACAGTTTTTACTTTTTATGTGTGCTGAAAAAAAAAGGATGCTGCAAAAGACGAAGGGAAAATAATTTGAGTTTAGAAGTTTTAGGTTTTAGCGCCATGTCAATTTGATCAACAGGTTATTTAATGTTGCAATTTCATTGGCTGGTCAGTAGATGCAGGTCGTAGCAGCAAACACACTTTGCGATGATCATGCTGAATTTCTGAAATTAAAGCTGGCTATCTTTGTTCCCAAGACCTTTTTGAACCTCTATGAACACATATAGGGAGAATTGCCCTAAAGTGGGACACTGCCTAATGTGGGACACTTAAGGTTTTGTGTTTGTAGCTCCAAAGCTGGGGACACATCCTGTTTTTTTTTTTTTTAATGGTATTAGTTGTGGATTTAATGTCTTGGTTACACATCACAATGTTTCAGAAATCTGAAATGAAAAAAATGTCCCACACTAGGGCAATTCACATAATCCTGGAATGAAACTACAACTCTAACCCTCTCAGCTTCCTGCTTTCCATATTTGGAAAATGCAAAATGATTGACAGGCAAGAGAGTGACTCTCCTGATTGGCTAAATGAAGTCTTTCCATTAAACAAATGCTTACAGCAGCAGTTTTTTTAGTTTTTTATATGCGACTGAATCTAAAATTTAAAAGGTAGCAATATATTTTCATGTAGATGATCCAATACTGTGAAAAATTATTAATTAACGTTTTCTAATCAATTTAATACATCACTGTTAGATGTATTGTTTATATATTGGCTATTTTTATTTATTAATTTATTTTTTCTAACCTTTTCCACATATCCCAGTTTGGCACATTTAAGATGTTTGAGTTGATTTAAATATGGGGGAAAAAATAAAATCTTATTTTTACATTTTCTGAGGAAATTTTAAGTGATTCATTCTTGTACTGTATAAAACCCACCGATTTGGTTGCATGTTGCTTTCTGGTTGTGTTCTTGGTGGTTGTTAGGGCATTGCTAGATGGTTGCTTGCTGACTCAAAAAGATTCCACTCCTCTCTGTAATATTCTGGCATCAGATATGGATCATCCCTCTTTCACTGAAAGTCTAGGACTTTTTCGAACATTTTTTTCAACAAAAAAACATCAGGCTGATCACCTTAAAGTAAATAAATATATTTTAAACAAGCTGCATATGCTTTATTCAAATCCCAATAAAGCCTATGAGCAATAGGCTAGTAATAGTGATACACCTACTTTTCCTTAGCCAAAAAAAAAAAAAATTATATTTGAGGTTAAATCCTGTAAGATTTCACATCGAGGTTCAAATGAACTGTCCACTCATTGTGTGACTTAAAAATCAACAGCGATGGCATCATAGAAATACACTCTGATGTAGCATACATCACAGTGATTACCATATCCGTATTCGGTGGTATTTAATAGTCATGTGACTCTATAGGGAAATTATATCAGGTTACATTAATAGACATACACACAGTGCATTTAGATCGATCTACACTGGTAAACGCGCGCGCTCCCTTCACCGCCCCCTTCTCTCTCTCTCTCTCTCTCTCTCTCTCTCTCTCTCTCTCTCTCTCCCTTCGTTTTCCTCTTTTTTATCACTCTTGTTTTTCGCGTGTGAGATATGTGATGTGATACACGGGCTGTAATCATTCTAATGGCCCTCGTCGACCATGGACGATGATTTTGTTTCGGTTTTTCCATTCGCATCACGGGAATATCGCTCCGGCGTCGACGCAGTCCATGAGCACTAGGGCTTTTTCGCTTCCTTTGACTCCTGAAGGATATTTTTGCATGTCAAGAGACTGAAGAGACCCGGAGAACACGTTCAATGCCGTTGGAACATGTCATATGTTCCCTTTCAAGGTAAGAGGACTGATGGATTTCTGCTGCATCCCCCGTGTTCCTCCCTCAGCGTCCTCCTGCGCTAGAGTACCACTGATGCTGCTGCTGCTGATGCTGATGCTCTCAGTGATGCAGGTGGAGGACTGCTGTCATTTTATCACTCCAAGTCAGTCACTTTCTGTGTGTCCGTGAGGGAAAGAGACCCTTCTGCCCCCGTTTTACAATCGGTTTAAGTACCTGTAAACCCTGCAGGGTCTCTAATGGAAGTCCACCCCACTGTATGATAGATCACTGGTTAGAGGAATTATCGCGAATTGTGTGTGAGATAAAGACGGCTCAGACGCTCACTTCGAGAAATATCCTTTCATTTGGATACTTTTTGTGTCTGTGCTCCGAGTTTTGTGAGGTAATTGACTGGGAGATGTCACTGCTTTAAAAAGGAATGAGCTTAAAGCCATTGGTTCCGTTTGCAACGGTGCCTCTGTGACTAAATCCGCAATAGAAGGCGCACTTCAACAGTCACTTAATCGTTTTTAAATAGAATATTGCTGTTTTATACACTTGAGTGAGGAGTACTGACTATCCATTCATCATTTTGTATTCATTTAATATCAATCGGCGCTTAAGTGGTTTTGCATTTTGATATTTTATGAGAAGAGAACTTAATATTTTTGAATAATGTCAGTTCAGCTTTTGAATATAAGCGCAGCAGGTTATGCTTATTGCATAATGTTATTGAGGAACACTCGTAAATGAAAAAGTGAAAGATGACTAACTGGGTTAAGTAACTTGACCTCTGGCAGTTCAAAGTCATTTTTGAAAAGTCTGAAAAGTGATTTACCTGATTTCCACCTAATTTGTTTTAAATTTGTTTAGCAAAGAAACTTCCATAGAGGTTTTTCTCTCTCTTTCTCTCTCTCCTGATGTTTGTTCCATCTGGTAGAATAATTGTTTTGGAGTTGCTTGAACACTTTTTACCATAGACCCAGTGCCGTATTATTTTTTGACAGGAATGAAAACTAGTCTGTAAAAATATGGGTGTTCAATGGTTTGGCTGTTTTTTGACAACTAGCCAAGTGTTCAACTGATGAAACATATTAACAATAAATAAATAAATAATAATAAATTGTGTGAAATTGTATAAAAATTACGTCATTTAGGTCCTTTACAGTGTGTGCAATTTTAAAAATCAATCCCTCTTTCTGCCCTGTTAAATTCAATATGGAGTCTCAGACTGCTAATAGTCTCATCATGTGAAAATAATACTATAAAGCTGACTTCAATAATTTTGTTGTCTGTTATTAATGTCCACACACATTTTGAAGTGTGTAACTGCATTTTCACAGTATGGACAATGTGTTTTGCTTTAAAGACTATCATGGAGCTATTGGTAAAGAAAGAACATCAGTTTAGTTCCATGTAGCCAGAAATGGACTAAATATTTGGTTTTGATGTGCTCTTAAGGTGGAGGTTTATCCAAAATAGAGACTATATATTGTTCCTGTGGCTCAGTGGTGGAGCATTGCATTAGTAGTGCAAAAGGTTGTGGGTTCAATTCCCAGGGAACACACATACTGGTAAAACATGTATAGCCTGAAAGCACTGTAAGTCACTTTGGATAAAAGTGTCTGCTAAATGTATAACATAAGTATGTTTAAAAAAAATAGTGCATCAAAAAATTGTGCTGAAGTCTATACGTAGTCTAAAATGTGTGTTGACTGGAAAATACAGCTCTCCACATGTGCACTATTTCCAGGTAGACAGTTTAACCACCTTTTACTCCATAAGCAATGGCATTTTGCTGGATTGAGGAAGTTCTTTCCAGTTATGTGTGTAATATGCACCAGGCATTGAGTAAACAGACTGCAAGTGGGACTAGTCAAGTTCAACAAACTTTTATTTGCATTCTCATTAGCATAGTCATGATATTGGGCAGATACCTCGTGAATAAGCACCACAGATGCAGAGCTTAGTATGCAATTTTCTCATTATTGACATTTCAAGATCTCTGAATTCTCCTCCAGGACTGTTTCAGCTACTTTACTCATATTTACTAATATGATTTTAGTAGAATTTGGGATTGGCATGTTGCTAAGATAACTATGCAATACTCTAATAAGCACAACATTAAACCGCACACTAAAATATTGGATTAAATAGTCCATTCCAATTAGATTCTGCATTGTTCTTCAGTACTGAATGAAGCAGTACAATATCAAGATGATGCCTTAAAATGCAGTATAGGTAGTTCACTATGTTTTGGAACAGAGCTTCTGACTCATTTTGGCTGCAGCAGTGCAGAATAAATCAAGTTCACTGTACTCTGAGGTTTTAATATTCACTCTAGGACCACATAAGAAGCCTGCAAGAATCAAGAACATATTCCCTAATAAAGTCAGCCTTATAGTAATTTAATTATACTCAAATGTTTAGCCTTCAGGATGACTTGACAGGCTTCTGTTGAAATGATGGTCTTCCCATTTTGATTGGTTTTTAACTATTCATGTTGCTAGAGGGTTATTTAGGGCCAGAAACCGTAAAGGCAGAATAGAACCAATGATTCTGCATTCGAAAGTCATTTTCAGAGGTAACATGTTTAATGAAGGGGTTTATGGTAAATGTATGCGGCTGTTCAAGTGTTTAGGGTCAGTAAGATTTTCTTTTCTTCATTTATTTTTAAATTCAGCAAGGATGCATAAAATGTATTAAAACAAACGAAACAACATTCTTTAGAATTTTCTATTCATCAAATAATAAAGAAATGTGTCATAGTTTCCACAAAAATATGAAGCAGAACTGTTTTCAACATTGATAATAATAAGAAATTTTTCTTGAGCAGCAAATCAGCATATTAGAATGATTTCTGAAGATCATGTGACACTGAAGACTGAAGTAATGATGCAGAAAATTCAGAATAAATGACATTTAAAAAAATATATACTTATATTAAATTATAATAATAATTCACAATATTACTGTATTTCCATTAAGTAAATGCAGTCTTGGTGACAATTAGAGACTTCTTTCAAAAACATTTAAAAATGAAATGCCTATAAACATGTGATAAATTAGTGGTATTTTAAGCTGTAAGAATCCTGCATTTAAAACGGTGAAAAGTGAATCTACTTTATCAATGCTCTGCACATCGTAATGAGAATAAATGCAGTGAACGAAACATAATTAGTGTTTTTGCTAAGGAAAGCATAGTTTTTATTGTTGCTCATACTAAGAGGGATTTGAACAAACCTCTGCCCTTATTAAACTTCGATGAGTTACTCATCCTGTGGTCTTGAGATTGTTGAGAAGAGGTGTGCTATTACTTTTGTAATGTACGATCACTGGCGTGCAGTTTTTACCCATAGTCTATAGACCATATTTAGGAACCTACAATATCACAGAGGAGGTGCAGCCATATAGTAATGTGCTAAAAACACTCAGAACATGTTAGCAACTGCATAGAAGTGACGTGGCAAACACCCACAACAGCCTGGCATCGTGGCTTGACATGGTAAGGTCACCACTCACATTTTGTTCAGAAAATTTACTAATCTAGTTGTTTGCATTATTTTAGTATAGTTAAGAGAAGAATGAAACTGCATGTTGATGCCTTTTATTCCTGTTCAGAATTTAAAATATTGTACTTGCTGAATTTTATTTAATCTGCTTGAAACATCTACATATATAAATTAGAGTGACTGCATTAAATTGAACCAAATTTTATAATGTGCACTCTTAAAGGTGACGTTTTTCTTTTCTTTTTTAAGCTTTGATTGTGTTTCCAGTGTAAAATATAACATGTGTTCATGTTTCGCGTGTAAAAAAACACAGTATTTTTCACACAATTTACTTATCTGTATACCTCTGTTTTCACTGTAATAAAAATGGGCTGATGTCTTCCTTGTTCTATAAAGTCCCTCCTTCAGAAATACGTAACGAGCTCTGATTGTGCCAGCGGTTCCTGTGTTGTGATTCGACAGCAGCTAAGAGCACGCTACCCTCCTGGAAACGCGATTGGGCTAGTTTTGGACTAGTTTTGAGAAGCAAGTGGGCAGGATTTGTTTTGAAAACCTGGCAATCCTGATCTGAACACACATGCTGGAGATGTACTTCTAATCACAGAACGCCTTAACTGACGAGATGCGCATGAAAATCACGTTTCGATTTTTTTTGCACAGCCCTAACATCTAGTTAACAAAGCTAAACAGCGTTGCCCTTTGTGTAATAAGTTACAGAAACTGTTAAATGCACCAACTTAAATAATAAAATACACTTACCGGTTGTGGTCCATAAACAATGCCTTCTCCAGACAAAGAGGGAACTGCTCCATCTTTCAAGAATAATCTTTGTGCGAATCCGGCATTAAACTGATTGAGATTGAGGAAGCTGTCCTCAGCAAAATGTGCTGCACATAGTTTTACATGTGGATTATAATTTTCGGGAACCGAGTTAAACATAAATTGTAACCATTAATCTCCGAGTACAGCGTCCCTGGGAAGCCCAAACAAAGGTGATTGGACTCCGAGATGAAAATAACTGCGTTTCGACGACATGGCGACAAACACAAACGCAACTCTTCCTCTTCTCCGTCGGAGCGCAACAATACCACGCCCCTTTTTTTGTGTATTCATGTGGGCTGAGGTTGGTCAAAAAACTGTTTTAGTGACGTCATTACTGCAGGAAGCAGAGGGATGTAGTCCAAAATGGTTGTTCGTTGTAGGCGAATTCTGTTTAATAAAATATCTCGCTTGGCATTGAACTTTGAGCTGTAGACTTTTACAGATATTATTTATACTCTAACAACAACATCACACTAACTAAAACATGGGATCACGAAGAACGGGACCTTTAAAAAATAAAGGTTCCAAGAGTGAGTTTTTTTCATGGTTGCAACAGAAGCAGCATTCTGGTTTCCTCAGAAAACCTTACGGTGAACAGTTCTTAAAACAGCCATTTTTTCCCCCTTGAACATTTTCACATTCTAGAAACATTTTGTGTGTTTCATTAAGAATGTAGCTGCTAGGATTACAGAAATGGACACATAGTGACAAACAGCATCGTTTAATTAAAAAATCACTTCAAAAGAGAAGATGCAGGAGTTATGTTTGATGCAGTGAATCTCTTATTTAGGCCAACCATCTTAAGCACACTAATTCACTAAAAGGAATCAGAATTTCTAATGCTGTATATGACATTATGGTGCAAAATCTAGCTTGTTTATGGAAAAACTAGACTATTCTTAAACCAGCTAAGCTACATTCCTAAAAATAAAGGTCCCAAAAGGTTGTTTTCGCAATGTTACCATAGAAGAGCCATTTGTGGTTCCCCAGAGAATCGTTCACTAGTGCCACGCTACTGAAAAATGTACATACTATAGTTAACTACTAGTGTACTACTATTTTAGTTCTTCACACATATAATGTAGGCCTGCTAATATGAGTAATACTTTAAACTTTTTTCCATTAACTAGCCTGTGAGGGGATTTGAACTTTTCCTCTGTGTCAAATTATATGCCGATGTAGCAGCTTATGAGATAATTGCATAGAAATTAACAGAGTAATATGAACCCACACAGTGGCACCTTACACAGAGGAGCTATTGGTGCCGTGTGAAGCCAGCGGATGTGAGTCCATGCATTAGTTCTTACTCGAGATGGCCATCAGTGAGAGTTATATTTAAAGCTCTTATGCTGAGAGCATCGGCCAGCTGACACTGTTAAAGTACAGCTGTGCCTCAGCAACTTTTAGTGAAGAAGAACGGATATTTTCCAGGAAAAGCTAAAGCATCATTTGTTTGCAGATGGTGCTTGGTTTATATTGAATTAAATGACATTCAAGCATTTTAAGTGTGGCTTAAGTGTCTGAATACTTCGGGGTTCTTTTGCGTCCGAAGGATTTCCGAGCAGCAGATACTGTGTAAATCATTAATTTTTTTCAATCTTATCTCCAGTGATGAAGAGTATTAGCACACAGAGACAGATGACAGATGCAGTAGGTAGGTGGAGTGTGGCAGACTGCCTGTTTTCAGGCTCTTGCTTACTGATGCGGTGATAAAGAATGAAGCGTACTGTAATTGACTGTAATCAGCTCTACACATACACACACAGCCAGGCCAGTACAGAGCCAATGGACCCTGCCACAGAAACCCACCATACTGCTATTTCATTACAGCTTTCATGAACTGCTTACAAAACCATTTAATGTGTTAGAATTATGCATGCTATAATGCAGTTTGTAGTGTTTTGATGAATAGGTAAAAGACGACATTCATAGTTAGGACCTCTTTCAAAGAATATATATATATATATATATATATATATATATATATATATAGAGAGAGAGAGAGAGAGAGAGAGAGAGAGAGAGAGAGAGAGAGAGAGAGAGAGAGAGAGAGAGAGAGAGAGTTAAAAGAAAATAATACGTTTGATGTTATGAAGACATTGAAATATTAAATAATTGACTCTTATGTTGTACTAAAGCAAAAGGTAATTTTAAAATATTGTCTGGATATTTGTGACGACTGAGTGAAGGAGGAGCTGGAAGCAAGTGCGAGTTTAAACAAAGTTTTAATGAGAGGTGGTAAACAAACAAACTCTCGGTAGTCAATACAAGGTCGCAGAGAACCATCCTTCTTACCCACAAAAAAGAATCCCGCCCCCGCTGGAGAAGAGGAAGGGCGGATGAACCTCGATACCAAGGAATCAGAAATGTATTTCTCCATGGCCTCCCTTTCCGGAATAGAAAGAGAGTATAGTTTGCCCTTAGGCGGAGACTTACCTGGCACTAAGTCTATAGCACAGTCATAGAGACGATGCGGAGGAAGAGAAGCAGCACAGGACTTACTGAACACCTCCTTCAGGTCCAGGTACTCTGCGGGCACGTTTGATAATACCATGTTCTCCTTCTGAAAGACAGAAACAGGCACAACAGGACAAGCAGAAACCAGACAAGACTCATGACAACTTTCACTCCACAATGTGACAGTGTTGGAACCCCAATCCACTCGTGGATTATGTTTGATTAACCAGGGGTGACCTAAAACAATGGGAGCTACGGGGGAGTCCATGAGGTAAAAGGATATGGTTTCGCAGTGGTTGCCTGAGGTGAGCAGAGTGATGGGTTCTGTATAGTGGGTGACGTGTGGCAGTTCCTGGCCGTTGAGTGCGGTGACATGGATGGACTGAGACATAGGAAGGACAGGAATGTTCAAGTGACGTGCAATGATAGAGTCAATGAAATTACCTTCGGCTCCAGAGTCCAGAAGGGCGTGAAAGTCGTGAGTGTGATTCTCCCACCGCAGTTTCACCGGAAGGAGAGTCGATGATGTTGTTGAGGACTTCCCGGTGGAGATCCCACCCGATAGTAGCCTCATCTTTACTACCGGGCTGGCTCTTTTCACCGGGCAAGAATAGATGCAGTGCTCCGAGCAACCGCAGTATAAACACAGTCCTTGGGACCTCCGCCGCTCTCTCTCCCTCCAGGACAGCCGAGCTCTACCCACCTGCATGGGTTCGTGGTCGTCGATGGGACCGACCGTGTTCTCTCGACTCGAGCGGCCCCTTTCCGGAGAGATGGGATGGCATGTAGGACTGACCGATCTACCCAGGCGGTTAATCTGAGCATCAACTCGAAGGGCCAGGTCAATTAAGCCGTTGAGTGTAGGGGGCAACTCGAGGAGGTCGATCTCTTTCAGAACAGGGTCAGCCAGCCCATGCAGGAATCGATCGCACTGCGCCGCCTCATTCCATTGGCACGCGGCCGCCAGGGTGCGGAACTGGATGGAATAGTCCGTGACCGAAGATCTTCCCTGTCGCAGGTCTGAGAGCTGGTGGCAGCTTTCCTGCCGGCCACGGCTCGATCAAAAGACCTGTTTAATCTCATTAGAGAGGGTGTGGAACAAGGCGCAACACGGATGTTGGTTCTCCCACACCGCCGTCCCCCATAAGGCGGCTTTGCCAGATAATAAAGTTAGTGTAAATGCAACCTTGGACTCCTCGGTCGCGAAGGTGCGGGGCTGTAAAGCAAAGTGCATGGAACACTTGTTAAGGAAAGTCTTGCAGAAATTTGGCTCACCGGAATAATTCTCTGGCGCCAGAAGTCACGGCTCTGGCCGGCAGTGATCCTGGAAGGTCTCCCTGGGGACGGGCGGCATAGGCGGTGCGATGGGCGCAGTGGGAGAGTTGAGCTGATGGATCTGCTGGGTGAGCTCGGACACCTGTGTCACCAGCGCTTGGATAGCGCGTCCTGTGTTTAAGATACTCTCCTGCTGCTGATCCATTCGATTGACGCTGTGATGGATGAAGTCAGACAATGAAGTGGTGCTCGCTGCTTCCATGTTGGGTGAGAGCGTTCTGTGACGACTGGGTGAAGGAGGAGCTGGAAGCAAATGCGAGTTTAAACAAAGTTTTAATGAGAGGTGGTTAACAAACAAACTGGAACATAAACAACGCTGGGAAGGAGATACTGTCCGAGATGGTGGAGGGAAGTGATGAGTCCAGATGGCGATGGTGAGTTGGCAGCAGGAGAGGGTGGCACAGGAACTGCGGGGAAGCGAGCCAAAGGTAAGACGTGATGCTTGAGGTGATTGCGAAGAGTGGAAGGGGTTCCGGGGGAAGACACGGACACACAAACGCAGAAACACACAGAAAGCAAGGCACGGTTAACACACATGAAACAACGCTCACAAACACAAGACGTGAGACAAGCCATTATATAGAGAGGGTGATGAGTGACAGCTGCTGCTGAGGACAATTAACGGAGACGCCCACAAACTAATCAGTGCAGACGCGTAACACACAGACTTCACCCACAAAGTGCAAAACCCAGAGATCACGGTTTACCAACCGTGACAATATTTCTGTGCTGTTAGATGTATAAACCTGAGGAGAGAGATTTTCATTTCCATTAAAATTTATTTGTGCATCACTTAGAAATTAGATTAAGATTATTAAGAAATGTTATTTTATTTATTATTAAATAATTACTGTTAAAACTATGGCTCTCAAAAAAAATCTAATTTGATTTAATAACGGCACTTAAATATTAAATAATTGTAATTTATGTTATAATTGTACTTAATTCAAAGGAAATTATGAAAATATGGAAGATATTTCCTGTACTTTTATTAAATATTATTTATTATAATATTCTATTTAATTAAATCTTAAGGCACTTTGGTATATTTTTAGCAATAGCCAAAAAAAACATTGTATTGGTCAAAATTATCAATTTGTCTTTTATGCCAAAAACCATTAAGATATTAATAAAAGTTCATGTTCTATGAAGATATTTTGTAAATTTTCTACTGTTAATATATCAAAACTTAATTTTTGATTAGTAATATGCATTGCTTAGAATTCATTTGGACAACTTTAAACATGATTTTCTCAGTATTTAGATTTTTTTGCAACCTCATATTCCAGATTTTCAAATTATTTGTATCTCGGCCAAATATTGTCTGATCCTAACAAACCATACATCAATGGAACTTTGTTTATTCAGCTTGAAGATGGTGTATAAATCTCAATTTTGAAAAATTGACACTTAAGACTGGTTTTGTGGTTCAGTGTCACATTTGTGTTAGTAAAGTTTAATACTTTGTGTCAAGAGATTTGTCAACTCCCTAACCCTAAGTAGGCTATAGTTGATAATAATAAGGATGCTTTTAAACTTGAAGACTAAAATCCTGTGTTTTTATGAGCTCTGAATAAATAAAGCTCATGGGAATTGTGCATTAATATTACAGGGCTACATTAGTGCAGTGATGGAGCGCTGTCTCCACAGAGCTGAATTTCTTTCATAAGAAGACTCATATGGCTCTAATTCATGTCAGATTTCCATATTTTCATCAAAACACTCAGGTGCATTGGGAGTGGAAAGATATTAGAAACATTCATTATCCTTTGAATATTATCTTAAGGAATTAATCAAATCTGTAGCCGTAAGGATTTATTTTTGCAAACTCTGTTTGAAATGACGATTCAGTCAGACATGCTGCTTTTTGCAGAATTACTGAGATCACGTGAATTATATTTCTACAGTATCCAAATAATTTATAGTGCATTGTTTATTTGCATTTCAACCAAAATTTAGTATGTTTGAGTTTGTTTCCATAAAACTGTTACTTTAAATAATGCATGCATAAAGTAGTGTTTAAAACGACTAATGTGATGCCTTTAAATGAGTTCAGGAAAGATAATAAGCGTGCAAGATCCATCAGTAAAGCACTGGGGCTCTTTGCACAGTCTCTGCTATTGCATGTCTGCAACTCTGCATTTACAAATGATTTGATAATGAGGTTTCTCTCCTGATGCTTTCATGTCAGATTTTCATTCATATTTTCAGCTTTCAGTCGTTTCTCCCATACTCTCAGGCTGGTGAAGATTTACATAGATTCATCCAGATAGGCTTTTCCACAGATATCATATTTTTGCTCATGGTGCTTGCAAAAAAAAAAAAAAAAAACTACTGTAAAGTTGTCTGAGAGCTATATTTGAAGTCTTCTGAAGCCATACAATACCAGGCAAAATTTCAGTTACTATTCACTGACATTCAAATGTTTTCACAAGCTGGTTTGAGATAACAACATCTGGCAGTGGTGCTTATGACGGTTTAGTGGGATTCTCTCAAAAGCTCTGGGTTTGAGATTGAAGTGAGTTACAGTGGAGGGCTTGTGTCTATTCCAGTTTGTGTAACTCAACATGGCAGTAACCCTTGAGGTTGTGCTTGTGCTCTTTCTTATCATGTAACATGATGACATCCCTCCCTCGAGTGGAAGCAGCACTGTGTGAAGCTGCGTTCACAAACTAGTTGAGTAGTCCAGGGATTTTCACACTTTTTGATTCCAAGGACTATCTAATGGTTCCCCTTAAAAAATAAAAGTAGCTATGTATTTTAAAACCCATTTATACTATGTGAGAATTTTTTTTATTAACTATTATTTTAAAATATTATTATAAATGAAAAAATGTTAATACTATCTATCTATCTGTACAGTATATATATAGTGTGTAACTACATAGATTAGTAAATATATAAAAATATTTAATATGTATAATATTTTTTAAACTATAAGCAGATTTGTTTTAATTTATTATTATTATTATTATTATTATTATTATTATAGCATTTGTCCCAGAGATTTTCTGTAAAGCCCCTAGTTTTTGGCTCCAGGAATTCAAAACCCTAGGACTAATTTTTTATTGAACTAGTTTTACTTTTACATTTCTTTAGTTGTTTGACAGTTTTAATGGAAAAACTCTTTTGGAGGAGTTGTCTTTATTCGCCAGTTTTTTTGGGGGGTGGGGGGGGGGGGCATTGCATCACATCTTTTTAACACTATTGTTTTTTAAGACACCATGGCAAGTAAAATAATTTAGTTTCCTCAAACGATTTGAGATCCTGCATTCTGAAACACATCCATCTGTTTTTAAACACAAGAACACTTCTTACGTAACCGTCTCCTAAGAAACTTGTGTGATTGGAGTCAGGGTAAACTAGACACCAGCTTAATATTTACAAAGCTTTCTGAGACAGATTGGTTGACTTGTCATTCAGGCTAGTTGATTATAAAAATATGTAGTTTACTTTGCACATCCCTAAATGCACATACACAGTGGTAGTGTTGCGATCAGCATAAGGTTATGGTTCCAACCCGGTGTTGTATCTTTGCCCTTTCTTAAATACCTTCAAATCCATGTATGAGAAGCATGTTTTTTGAGTTTTGTCTTTAATGTAGAGCTGCTGAAGTCTTCGTGGGATAAAGCTGGAAAGCAGTTCTTTAAGGTGAGCTTTAGAAATGAGTTTGAAGGAGTCTGTTGTGTGAATTTTAATATCAGCCTGTGTTCTCTCCCCACTGACAGCGCATTAGACTCTTGTAGCTGTAAGCTGTCTTCTGCACATCTCAGGGTTCATTTTCACGATGGCTTACGGCCCTTTTGCAGGATGACCTACATGTAGCTGGAGAGGATATCTCTGGATAAAAAATAGGCTTTATTAGGGACAGTGTGTGTGTGTGGAGCATGTTACTGCATATAAGTAAGTAACACATACTTGTATGCAATAACATGCTCCACACACGCACTGTCCCTAATAAACTCTCTTTTTTCTCCCTTCTCTGCTCTTGAAAGTGAAAGTGACGTGACATTCAGCCAAGTATGGTGACCCATACTCAGAATTTGTGCTCTGCATTTAACCCATCCGAAGTGCACACACACAGAGCAGTGAACACACACACACACACTGTGAGCACACACCCGGAGCAGTGGGCAGCCATTTATGCTGCGGCGCCCAGGGAGCAGTTGGGGGTTCGATGCCTTGCTCAAGGGCACCTAAGTCGTGGTATTGAAGGTGGAGAGAGAACTGTACATGCACTCCCCCCACCCACAATTCCTGCCGGCCCGGGACTCGAACTCACAACCTTTCGATTGGGAGTCCGACTCTCTAACCATTAGGCCACGACTTCCCCACTTTCACACTTGGTTTAACTGTGTTTCACACTCTCGGACCGCATATTATACTAATAATCTGCTGTACTCGATGTTCTCGGTCTGTAGATCAGTGAGCATCCAGGCTTGTGCTGTATAGGCCACCTGCTCATCTTTGTCTGGGACTGAAGGTGTGACCGGGACGGGCCGGTACACACTGACACACAGATTGGCCAGGTAAACACACGCTGTGTTGCATGAAAAGTAGGCCAGCACGTGCCTGTGTCTCTGCTTTAGAGTGTCCTCACTGAATATTAACCTATTCTCTTTATTGCAATGGGAAAAAATAGAAAAATAATTGTTTAAGTGTTTACTCTGCTGATAAGTTTATAGTAGATGGTTGTTTGATAGTAGATTAGTAAATATAACTTAAACTGAATTGAGCTAAATGACACTATTGTGTTTTGTTGAGTAGTTTTATAGATGAATCGAATTCATTCATAGTTCATGAATTTTGCAACATTGACATGTATCTTCAACTGAAATCAATCAACATTAAACTGACTCGAGGCGAATTATGACATTGTCTTGCATAGCTGCTTTATAGCAGAATTTTGCATTTTCGACATTTTTTAAGTTTGCATTGATTCTGTTACACTTTCTTGCTTAATATTGTGAAGCTGCTTTCTCTCTCTATTATATAAAGCGCTATAAAAACAAAGGTGACTTGACTTATTAGTAGTGCTGTTGTTATGTTAAAAGTGATTTTCCACAAATGAAAATCCCTCTCATGCTGTTCCCAACTCGTAAGAGTTAATGTCGAACTCCAAAAGAGATTTTAACCAGAATGTTTATGTAGCTCTTTAATTATTTTCATTTCCAGGCTATAAAATAGGATTTCTTAGAGTTCAGAATTCAGATATGAACTAAGATGAAGTAATAATATTTTTTGTTTTTAGAAGTTTTTTTTTTATTCAGATGCATTTGATTAAAAGTGACAGTAAAGACATTTATAATGTTACAAAAGAGTGATATTGTATCATGTGTTCCACAGAAATATTAAGAAGCACAACTGTTTTCAACACTGATAATGAAAGTAGTTCATTGTTGCATTATAAAAGTTTATATATATATATATTGTTTAACCACACTGTAAATACTATTGTGTGTTGCTGGTGGTAAAATAGTCAAATTTATCTCGGAACACAAATTAAGATATTTTTGGTTAAACAAAACTCTTGCAAAACCATCATAACATCTTACTGACCTTAAACTTTTGAATGATCATGTACATATTAATAATAGAGTTGAATTCTTATAGCATTTTAGCAGCATTACAGAAGTGAGTAGCAGGTTTATTCTGCAGTTCTGCCTTCTGTTGCTTCTCAAAAGTTCTGTCCGTGTTGTGTGTGTCTGCGCTGTGATGCAGGTATGAATGTTAGCGACAGGCCTCAGGGTAATAATACAATGACACAGATCTCAGTCTATCTCTGGATTGAGGACGGCTCACTATAATTACGCTTCATCTCTCAGGAACCAAATCACGAACCGTTTTCTCTCAGAGGAGCGACCCTCACACATGAAGACAAATAAAGAGATACACTAAGGAGCAATGCAAGAAAACACACACACACACACACTGTGCTGAAGCAACGAATGATGGCTGTGTCATGTGTTATGCAGACACGGATCGGAAATATTGTTGCCCCAGACTGTCAGTGATTTATTCAGCATGTGGAATATTCCAGTGAAGGAAAAATACGGTACAATGCAAATATGCAAACTTCACTGAGGCAGTGCTGCACCTTGTACTTGTTTTGACAGTTTCTTCGGAGGTAAATGTAAAATAGATCCAGGAGGACAGGACGGCTATGTTCAGAACGGAACGCAAGCTTACTAAATATTCTGTATACTGCCAAATATATACAAAAATAGTCTGTGAAATATGCAACGATAAACGTTTCAGACGTTTTTATGCTGCATTGTTGTCATAGGGCCTTATCTTGTTGCATTTATAATTCAGCGAATGGCATTCAGTTGTCGGAAATAAGTATGATAATTTTTATCTAAATTTTGAGAAAAAAAAAAAAAACCTTAAAGGGATATTCACCCGAAAATTACAATTCTTAATTTACACAACCTCATGTTATTTCAGATGTGTATCAATTTCATTCTTCTACTGAACACAAAAGAATAATAGAAAAAAGCAAAAGTTATTTTAAATTGTAATAATATTTCCCCATATTACCATTTTTTTTTTAGCAAATAAATGGAGCCTTGGTGAGCAAACATTTTTTTTAAATGTACAGAACTCAATCTCTTGAATGGTACAATATAAAAATGTGCTTACTGTGTTCAGACTACATGCTGTACTGCAAAAATAATGAGTAGTATGCTATTGTCATTAAGATTTTTTTTTCCCTCAGACGTGAGCACCATCATCAACTTTCTTTTATGTTTTTTGTAAGATCTAATATTATTTGTCTCAATGTTTGTGAATGCTGTCTCACTTAAAATTTTTATGAGCCTCTAAAAGAGTGAGAGAGAGAGAGAGAGCCAGAGAGATGGGGGGAGGAGGCTGGAAGACAGATGGATTAAAGGTGGAGGGGGGGGCTGTGAGAGGAAGACACATAAAAGGAGGTTGCCAGTGAGTTTGTTGGAAAGTTGGATTTTTTTGTCCTTTTTTAGCTGAAATATGGATGCATGGTTATGAAAATACTCATAATTGTTCATTTGCTTCCTGCAATCATAATTATTAAATAAAAATAATATAATAAATATTAAATGTTGCATTGGTTGATATGGCTACTTTGGGCTTATACTGACACTCAGCAGTATGAATGTCACACATAAGCAAAAGTTGTAAGTTACCAATAGCATTGTAGAAATTGTAATTATGATTGTAGCCCCTTTCACACGTACAGCCTTTACTGGTAAATAACCGTTAAGAGGTCATGTGTGAACAGGACCTTTTCAAAAAATAAATTAGTTCGGACAATTTACCGGTATAAGACGTTGTAACATTACCAGTAAATTACTGGAAATGTGCTCTTTGTAAACGCACAATAAGATTACTGGTAAAAGCTTAAGCAATTCCTGTAAAGTACTTGTTTTGCGTTGCAGCAAATCTGTCTGTGTCCGATGCTGTATGCCTTGCATAAATGATGACAAAAGAAAATGAGCATGGCTTGCAGCTCTCAAGCTAAAACTCTGTGTGTGAAATAATAAAATAATGTGTGCTTTAACTTCTCCCTGACAGGGGGCTGTATGTAGGATAGAGTATGTGCGCTCATCTGTTTTCAGTGCATCTAACCTCGTATTGATTCATGTCATCTTCCCACTCATTAAACCATGGCAGGTGAGTTACTGCAAAAAAGATGGTCATTGCGACACTGGGAAGTGATGAAACTATGGTGCCATGTGCTTTTTAAAACTGTTTTCATAGGTTTAACATTATATTATCAGCTGGAAAAATGTGTAATTTCACTAGAAACATCAGAGACTTGAAATCTAAAGCATTATTCCAGTCAGTGGAAAGAGGATGGTTTGAAGTCATGTAATAAGATGTCTCTGGGCCTAAAGCAGCTACTTATATGTGAACATTTGACGCGAAGATGAAAAACATCAACAAACACAAAACATGGACTGCGTTAACCCCTCCGTGTTTACAAACATAACACCAGGACGCACAGCCGTTTAGAGATCATTTCTGGTTAATGATGTCACAGAATTTACCAGTATTTTGAAAGTGATGTGTGAATGATGCTTTACCGGTAAAAATCTGAAAGATCATTGCCTGTGCGAACAGCACATTTTTGTATTTACCGGTAAAGTCGTTCCAGTAATTAAAAAATTGCCAAATTCATAGTTTAAGATGTGGCTTACCACACCTTTTGAGTATCAATTTGAATTGAATGGCCACATGCAATAGGACGATGAATTCGAATTTGATATAAGAGATGAATTGTAATTGGGAAATTCATCAAAAATTTTTACCCAGTCACAAATCAGGTCAATTTTATTAAATCACATTTTGCAACATCATCAAATATGATGAGCAATTATGCGTAATTATTCCTTCATTTGTGGATTTTAGTTCTTGTTCAAGTGACATAATTCTCTAAATTAAGTACACTACTTTCAAAACAGTTTCCAATTTGCCACACATCTCCACAATATTTTCATTACATTAGTTTTCAAATAACCTTAAAAATAACCAAAAAATATATATATATATATATATATATGGGGAAGTCGTGCTAATGGTTAGAGAGCTGGGCTTACAATCGAAAGGTTGTGAGTTCGAGTCTCAGGCCGGCAGGAATTGTGGGTGGGGGGAGTGCATGTACAGTTCTCTCTCCACCTTCAATACCACGACTTAGGTGCCCTTGAGCAAGGCACTGAACCCCCAACTGCTCCCCGGTCGCCGCAGCATAAATGGCTGCCCACTGCTCCGGGTGTGTGCTCACAGTGTGTGTGTGTGTGTTCACTGCTCTGTGTGTGTGCACTTCGGATGGGTTAAATGCAGAGCACGAATTCTGAGTATGGGTCACCATACTTGGCTGAATGTCACTTTCACTTCACTTTATATATATATATATATATATATATATATATATATATATATATATATATATATATATATATGCACACACACTTCACCAATTTTTATTTATTATTTTATTTTAATTATGCTTCTTTAAACTTGTATTGTGTGCCACTTTTTAATTCTCAATGGCCCTGATTCACGAGTAACTTTCTTTGCTTGCTCTGTGGCAGTTTCCTTCAAAACTGAGCTCATAAAACCATCATTGCCACTAATTCATCCTTTGATTTCCATCATCTCATCCACTCATCACATTTCTGTCATATACATATTATGAGCTATACATAGCGAACAGGAGAGCAAAAAACAGAAGAGAGAGAGAGAAAGAGAAAGAGAGTATTTCATGGATGGCTAGGTTGCTATGGGAACAAAAAATGGTCTCTCTTTTCCCAAAAAAGTGTCATCGTTCCCTTCGTTTCTCTCGAAACTCCTCTTTTTTTCTCTCTCTTCCCTCTCTTTTCCATCTCTGTTTATTCTCCCTCCTCTCCGTCTCTCGCTTTTTTCTCGCTCCCACACATTTTAGCACTCTTTCTCTCTGCCTCTCTCTCTCTTCGTCCAGTTCTATCCTCGTCTTCCATTCCTCTCTCGTTCCCCCTCTCTCTGATTATCTGTCTCTTTAAAACTCACTTATATTCTATTTTTTTCCCGGTTGTCATGGCAATAAGCTGGGGGTGTGTGGGTGAGAATGAGCGAGGGAACGAGAGAGAGAGAGAGAGAGAGAGAGAGAGAGAGAGAGAGAGAGAGAGAGAGAGAGTGGGTGTTTCGGAAGTGACATCTCATGGGCAGTAACCTTGTTTCCTGTATGTAGATTTGGGGGGTGGGAGCTGTAAAGTGCGGCTGCAGTGACGCCGTGTGGAGGATGAGCAGGTAGATGTGAGCGCTGTTTCTGGAGCTTCCAGCGATCGATCAATACTGCATGAGTACGGCCTTTCTTTTCATAACTCCAGTGTGCAGTGGGAATTAGCAATGGAAAACCACGCTTTAATCTCTTTTAATATCTCTGTTGTTTCTCCTAGAGAGCAATGAGATTAGAAAACTGAGGCTTTTGCTAAAAATCCAATGTATTTTGAAATCAAAATGGCAATTTTGTGGCTTTTAATCTGTGTCTGTTAGCTTTTTGCTAGAGCAGTCCTAAAAGTTGAATTAATGGTAAGCTGTTTTATTGGAATATTATATCTAAAATGTTTCTACCACTTCACAGCTATCACTGAAATACAACCCGAATTCCGGAAAAGTTGGGACGTTTTTTAAATTTTAATAAAATGAAAAATAAAAGACTTTCAAATCACATGAGCCAATATTTTATTCACAATAGAACATAGATAACATAGCAAATGTTTAAACTGAGAAAGTTTACAATTTTATGCACAAAATGAGCTCATTTCAATTTTGATTTCTGCTACAGGTCTCAAAATAGTTGGGACGGGGCATGTTTACCATGGTGTAGCATCTCCTTTTCTTTTCAAAACAGTTTGAAGACGTCTGGGCATTGAGGCTATGAGTTGCTGGAGTTTTGCTGTTGGAATTTGGTCCCATTCTTGCCTTATATAGATTTCCAGCTGCTGAAGAGTTCGTGGTCGTCTTTGACGTATTTTTCGTTTAATGATGCGCCAAATGTTCTCTATAGGTGAAAGATCTGGACTGCAGGCAGGCCAGGTTAGCACCCGGACTCTTCTACGACGAAGCCAAGCTGTTGTTATAGCTGCAGTATGTGGTTTTGCATTGTCCTGCTGAAATAAACAAGGCCTTCCCTGAAATAGACGTTGTTTGGAGGGAAGCATATGTTGCTCTAAAACCTTTATATACCTTTCAGCATTCACAGAGCCTTCCAAAACATGCAAGCTGCCCATACCGTATGCACTTATGCACCCCCATACCATCAGAGATGCTGGCTTTTGAACTGAACGCTGATAACATGCTGGAAGGTCTCCCTCCTCTTTAGCCCGGAGGACACGGCGTCCGTGATTTCCAACAAGAATGTCAAATTTGGACTCGTCTGACCATAAAACACTATTCCACTTTGAAATAGTCCATTTTAAATGAGCCTTGGCCCACAGGACACGACGGCGCTTCTGGACCATGTTCACATATGGCTTCCTTTTTGCATGATAGAGCTTTAGTTGGCATCTGCTGATGGCACGGCGTATTGTGTTTACCGACAGTGGTTTCTGAAAGTATTCCTGGGCCCATTTAGTAATGTCATTGACACAATCATGCCGATGAGTGATGCAGTGTCGTCTGAGAGCCCGAAGACCACGGGCATCCAATAAAGGTCTCCGGCCTTGTCCCTTACGCACAGAGATTTCTCCAGTTTCTCTGAATCTTTTGATGATGTTATGCACTGTAGATGATGAGATTTGCAAAGCCTTTGCAATTTGACGTTGAGGAACAATTTTTTTACGCAGTCTTTCACAGATTGGAGAGCCTCTGCCCATCTTTACTTCTGAGAGACTCTGATTCTCTAAGACAAAGCTTTTATAGCTAATCATGTTACAGACCTGATATCAATTAACTTAATTATTCACTAGATGTTCTCCCAGGTGAATTTTTTCAAAACTGCTTGCTTTTTTAGCCATTTGTTGCCCCCGTGCCAACTTTTTTGAGACCTGTAGCAGGCATTAAATTTTAAATGAGCTAATTAAGTGGATAAAAGTGTACAATTTCTCAGTTTAAACATTTGCTACGTTATCTATGTTCTATTGTGAATAAAATATTGGCTCATGTGATTTGAAATTCCTTTAGTTTTCATTTTATTAAAATTTAAAAAACGTCCCAACTTTTCCGGAATTCGGGTTGTAGATGTCTTGGTAAAACACACCTGCTGCTGTGTCAACCAATGAGGATTCTAGTACCAGAAGAAAGATGTCTGTTAGCATTTCCATTCATCCCAATAGAAGCTTGCTTGATTGGCGCAGGGCACCTCAAATTACATGAAATGCCATCTTTGCTATAGGAAACAATTCAAGTTTTTGAGCCAGTTATCTAAGCTGTGACGTCAAAAGCAGGAGAAGAAAAAATAATAATTATAAAACGGTCCAGCTTTTAAGAGTTAATTGAAATAGAACCCAAAGCACAGTATGGCTATATGTGCCAACCATCTTCCCAAACTTTTGAATTGAAAAGCGCTTATGAACAGCAGTGTTCTCACCAAAATAAAAGCTTGATTGTTTAATGTTTGAAAATTAAGAAATTAAGACATTAAGTCATGCATATCAGTATTGTAATTTTACATTCATGTAAATTTAAAAATGAATAATAAGAATAATGTTTTTACAAAAACATATTTCTTTAGTTTAATATTGTATAACTTTCTATTTAATAATAACAAAAAAACATTATTATTATTTTATTATTTATAATTCATAATAATTACTAATTAATTATTATTGCTGATATTATTTTGTGGTGACATTGTTATAAAATCACATTATTCATCATCTTTTTCAGCCCTACAAACAAACATTATTATTATTATTATTATTATTATTATTATTATTGTGATATTGATGTAAACTCACCAAATTTTGGCCAAATTGTTCAGCCCTACAGACACTTCTAAAACATCTGTAACGACTGTAAAATTCTTAAATATTTGTGATTTTATATTTTGCATGCAAACATTTAATTTGTTAGAGTACACAACTACTTTTAAATAGATGGAGAGAGATGCTTTAAGTCTTCAGGATGGTTTAGTTATGGCATCGACCAGAAGGGGCTAACTGACCCATGGTAACCAACTAAACCTTGACCTCTATGTGAGAACCTTGGACTCTTTGAACAACAAAATTTTAGCAATCAGCAACAATCTCAACCTTTTGCATGTTCATGTTTGCTGGCATCTGTATGGCGGAGATATCTTTGGATGGTAGACTTTTGGAGTTGCTTACACCACTTTATTTCAGTGTTTACTGTCATAGATCTCAGCATGAATCATACATGAAATATTGCCTATTTGTATCCATTTTTATATCTCCAAATGAGTTTTAGGAGAAACATTTGAGACAGAGCTGATATGTTCATCTCCAGAGCTATATAAGAGCATCCTTTGAGCAATAACATTCAATTCCTGCTTCTGCTGGATGACACATTCCTGCCTTTTAAAGTCCATTATGATGTAAGGTCACATGTCCATCATGGTGCATGAATGCAGAAATGCTTTTGTGCATGCATCAAAGCATGTCCTTTCAGCCTTCTGTATAACAGACTGTTGACATCTGCTAATGCAACACAGATATAATTATGAAACTTGCATCTACTCTCTTTTCTGTGCACTACCTGCCTGAGGCATCTGGAGATACTGTGTGATTTATTTTTAGCACTGTTTGGAGCACAGCATCAGTGTTTCTTCTTTTGGGCTGCATAATGACAATGTGAGACTGACCCATCCGTGGCCCGATCCTCATGTGCACGGCACACATCAGCACCCACAGCCTGAGAAAGAATAGTAGCACCCTCTCAGAAGTGTGCTAGCCAATGACACCCAGCGTTTGTGATGGAGGACATGAAGAGGCGCCTGCAGCGTTTGTGTCTGTGATGTCAGAGGGTGCTTAGGATCCTAACTGTATGCATTTGAAGAACAGCTTTTAATTTAACAAAGCAAATGTTACAGACGCAATTACTGCATTCTAGAAATACTTTCATTTTCACAACTCAAAGCGTCCTTCCATGTTCATTCAGAACGTTTATTTAAACTAAGCTCCAAAACGGGACGTTCAGAAATCATTAACCATGTGCACGTTCAAAAGAAAATTAGTATTAGCTGAATATTTACTCCAAGATGTACATGAGCTTTTTTGTTCACAGAAAGAAATTTGGAGAAATTTAGCATTGCATCACTTGCTCACCAATGGATCCTCTGCAGTGAATGGGTGCCGTCAGAATGAGAGTCCAAACAGCTGATAAAAACACCACAATAAGTCCAGTCCTTGAATTAATATCCATAAAATTGCTTTATTCAGTGAAAAAGTCATCTCGTCTGAATCAGGAGAGAAATATGCACAGATCTAGCACAAGCAAAAACAGACCTGTGCATTTTAAACAAATATGTCAATCGATTCTGATGTGTGGACAACCTGAGATGAGACTTTTTCAATGGAGGAGGCATTATTATGTATTATGAACTCTTTTGAAACCAAAAGCGTAAAATGTCTTAATGATGGATTTGTTTATTACAAACACAGTTTTTGGCTTCACATGATGTTAATGGATGGACTGGAGTGGTGTGGATTACTTGTGGACTATTGATATGTTTTTATCAGCTGTTTGGACTCTCATTCTGACGGTACCCATTCACTGCAGAAGATCCATTTGTGAGCAAGTGATGTAATAATAACAGATTCATTCAATTTATTTTATGTCACTCCTAGTCCTCAATGTTCAATCCATATTTAGTGTCTCACCCTGTTCTGACAGAGGAATGTAAATAATTGAGTGGTAAACAAAAGGTAATAATAAAAGAGAGGTAGTAGTATGTAAGGTTGTTTGTTCTCTTTAGCTTTTATGCTTTGGATAAACACTAACATATCGTACCTTGTGTTAAGTTGGCATAAAGTCACTCCACATATTCCCTGCAGCTAAATCATTCACATTCTATCTCTGTGAAGTTTTTAGCTGTTGTCATGAGCAGTTTCTTACATGGCAGACTGTGCTGTTGAACAGGGCAGCACTGGACAGCTCCTCCAGCTCTCGAGGACTTCTTGTCAGGACGGAGCTGGATGTGACAGGTTATTTCCATGGCGGAAAAGATTTCAGCTGGCTTACTGTCAAGCGGGGAGCCCAGTGCACTGTAGTGAGCGTGTTGCACGGCCCAGTGGTGGGGATACGGCTCAGAGCAGCGGCGCAGTACTGTGTATGCTGTGCTTGTTTGAGTCACATTGTGGCCAGCTGTCATGTTCAAGAAACAGTTCACCTTAAAATTGAAATTCTCTCATTATACTTCTCATATGTTGAATCAAATAGACTACTTTTGTGGTGTTACTTCTATGGTGCTTTTTGCATCAGATTTTATTTTGGGGTTAACTATTGTTTTTTTTTTTTTTTACATATGTAAGTTTTCTGGTCACCAAGGTTGTATTTATTTGATCAATAAAAACATAATTATTTTGAAATATTAAAATAACAATATTTATATTATTTCTATTATATTATATTGAATATAAATATTCAAATATTAAAAAATGTCATTTATTTCTGTAAAAGCAAAGCTGAATTTTCAGTCTTCAGTCTTCACATGGTCTTTCAGAAATCATTCTAATATGCTGAAAATAGTGCTGCTCAATATTTTTGTAGAAACCATTATTTGTTTTAAATATTTTATGATGAATAAGATGTTCAAGAACAGGATTTATTTGAAATCGATTATTTTTTTTGTAACACCTTGCTAAACAAAAGTATTTATTTCTTTAAAAAAAAGAAAAAAGAAAAAGAAACCTACTGCCTTGGATAAACACTAACAAACAAAATTCTATCTATCTATCTATCTATCTATCTATCTATCTATCTATCTATCTATCTATCTATCTATCTATCTATCTATCTATCTATCTATCTATCTATCTATCTATCTATCTATCTATCTATCTATATAGCCTATAGATAGATAGATAGACAGACAGACAGACACATAGAGTACTACAGATGACAGAAACACCCCACAACAAAATTACTTAAACTTTATCTAAAATTAAAATGATAGATAAAATAAAAATCTATATAATATATATGATATTATATTTTATATAATATATAATATTATCCCAATGATGCTCAATGATACTTTAATGTAAAAGACATCTGTTTGAAGAATATCACTTTGCACAACTTTATTTGTAAGGACAGAAGACGAGTCCACTTGTCCGTGCATAAATTCTGGCAAACATACGGCTGCATGAGTCCAGTGATCTGTTTTGTGAGTGCCTTCCACTGTTGTTCTCGAGTGCTTGGAGGAAATCTGACGAATGTGTGTGTGAATCTGGACAGAAGCATCCTGTGCTGGTCCAGCATCCCTCTGATGCTGCCACCATCTGTCAAGGCTGTTTCTGATTGGCTGGAGGTTCAGAGGGCAGGAGCTCATGGAACGAGAGGACACCGGGGCAGAATATCGACTCTGAGCTGTAGTTTTTGGAGTGCAAGAGTGGGAAGTGCATCCAGTTTGAGTCTTATAGAAGAACAGGGATGAAGTAAGGCCACAGTAATCACTTTATTGCTATCGTCTTGACTGACAGGGCCAGAGCCGAACGTGTGACAGCTTTACAGCGCGATGGTGCCATAGTGCCATCAATATCAAAGTCTGCACATGAGTTATACCTTTACAGTCTGAGGGAAAAGACTAGGTACATCTTAGGTACATATTGTGGCTGTGTATTTTTTTATTTTTTTATTTTTGACTGTTTTTGGCTGGTAGTCTATGACAGCCCATAGAGCCAGATGACAAAACCAACTGATTTTACCCTGATATTAATGTTGGCCCACTTACAGCCTTTTTACTGACTGTTATTGCATTTAAAAAAGCTCATGGCTCGATATTATGAGCCTTTGTGAAGAGCAATTTTTACAGTACATTTTATGTATTTATTTTCACTTTTCTCACTTTTTATTTTTTGTAAATATTAAATTTTTATTCATTCAGGATGCATTAAATTAATCTAAAATGTCAGGAAAGATAATAAAATTTTTCTTCTTCAAATAAATGCTATTCCATTCTTTTGAACTTTCTGTTTATCAAAGAATCCTGAAAAATATATTCTCAAAATATTTTAAGATAAAAAAATAATATTTATCAATATAAACATTTATAGATTTGCTCACCTACTGGTTAGAAAATCACTGCCTAAAACTTATTTTCATACAATATTCATCTTTCTTAGTTGGTAGCCATATTACCTGCCCACTTATTAAAATGTAGATCTTCAAGGTCATCCTAAAGCTTCTTCTTTGTTAGGCTTTCATAAATGCTGTTCAAAATATAAAAATAAAATAGGGCTGCACAACAATGATTAAAATTATAGTCATGGTTATTTTTGCACCAAAATTAATCTTGATTAATAAACATGAGTTTATTTTACCTCCTCTAGGTTCCTAATTTATAGTATTCAATATATATTAACACACTTGCTACATTATCAAAATTGGTAAAACTTTATCACGCATATATAAAAACAGTAACATGTTAATTACAATAATTCCAAACTGCATAACTGGTTTCTTACCTGTTTTTTTTTTCTTGCAGTGCAGAAAGCCTTTGTGAAAAATGTGCCACTTGCCAGGTTGAGAGAATGAATTAAAAAACTGGGCAGAATGATTTGGGTGTTTAGACATCTGATAACCCAATGCATCAGAGCTAGCTAACTAACTGACTAACTAACTATCTAACCAAATTACCAACAGGCCAATATCAGAAGTTGTGATAATGATTAAAGCGCAATTTAAATTATATTTGAAACTTCAAACCATTTTCCTGTAGTGCATCAATGAATTTTTTTTTTAAAATGCCAGCCAGGAAGTTATGTTGTTATCAGAATGTAGCATTTTGATTAATCAATTTAAACTTACATGAATCCATTATGAAATACAGTTTTATTCACAGAGACTTCTGAGTAATAGATTCTTTAAACTTTGAGGACGAATGTTTGGTGTAACAGTGCCACATACTGGTCAAGTGTTGTAAGTTCAGGTTAAATCCGCTTATAGATTTTGAACGAGTTAGAATAAAAGTGTAGTTTTGTCTTGCATTTTTATTATTGACCTGCAGTCACTTACCCTTTCTCCTCTCGTCCTCCTGTCCCAGATGCGAGGTATGCTGCCCCCCCCTCCTACCGACACCAGCCCTCCTTCGCTGCTGCTCCCTCCTTCGAGCAACCCGACTGGAATCCTCGTCTGTGTGTGATCAGTGGAAATCAGCTCTACATGTTGGACCAGGAGGAGGTACTGGCAGCCCAATAACATAATAATCACGCACTTCCTTTCATACGTGTTCCTTTCTACAGTTTGTGTGCTGGGCGCTCATTTTACTGAGAAATTCCACAGCTCAAAACATATGTTATGTCTCTATATCCTTTAGTTGATTCGCATGTATAGTCTGGGAGTGAGATCAGTTTTGCAACTCAAAAGTATCAAGTATTATGTTGGTGTGCATATGAGTCTAATTAACAGTTTGTTAATTATCTGTAGTCTGAGTAGACTGATGGATGATATCAGTTTTTTTATTTATTTATTTTATTTCAGACAGTTAATTTTTATACTGTGAATTATAATGTTTAATTGATGTCTGATTCCACCCAAAGCTTGTACATATCTTTGTATGGCAACAATATACAGAACAATGCCTACAATATACCTGATAAATAAATAAATAAATAAATATGAATATATTTTTTAGTAAAAACAAATATTAACATGTATTATAAAAATGTTTATATATATATATATATATATATATATATATATATATATATAATAAACAATAAATGAATAAATGAATAAATAATTTATTAATCAGTTATATATTGTTGTTATAAATATACATATACAATATACAAACAAACTCAATTATTATATTTTTGGATTTATATAGAAATTGTAACTTTTTGTTGTAAATACCTGATAAATATTATTATTATTATTGTTGTTAATGTTTTTATTATTATTATTATTATTTGAATAATATTAATCAGTGCATGATTTTTTTATGTATTTTAATTGATTTTGAGTAGTTCTGTTTACCGCAGCACCTGTTTTTTATGTTGGGCAGTGAACATGAATTACTTTAAAACTTCACCTCTACAGTAGCACATCTAACAGAAGTCAATGCATTCATTAATTAATTAATTCATTCATATTTCCCCCTTATCTTACCAAGGGCACAAAGTGAGCCAGGACTGGTGCTCCCTCAAAAAATAGGTTCATGGCAGCCCTGATCATATCCTGCTGCCCATATTCATCCAAAATAATTTAGCATTCCAATAATTAAGAGCCTAGTCTGACTGTACGTACAGGAAGTCAGCCTGCAGTGCTGTGTTTGTAATGGACACACTGGCTGACCTGCAAAGCATGTCGTGATGTGGATCAGCTCTCTAGTGCTGAAAGACGTTGAGAGGCTCATTAATCAGACGCTCCGTCCTGTCTAATTGAACCCGTTTTGTTGCATGTTCTGATAAGGCCGCACTTTGAATCGATGTGAATCAGTCTTGACGGACTAATGGCTGTCACCTCTGTGAAGATGAGCTCCATGAAATATTCATGGTTGTCACTCATCTGCTGCAAGGGACAGTTGCAGCTCTGTTTGTGTGTGTGAGGGTCTTCATTCAGGTCCTGTAGTAAATGACAAGCGTCTCCTCCGTGCAGACATTTGCACACATAGAGTCCGCAGGAGGACATGCTTTTCTCTGACTGTTTTCAGAAGAAAATAAATCATTCTTTTTAATTTTAGTTTAAGCTTTCATAATTTTGAAAAAGTGTTTTACCTAATATTTAAAGTTTATCTTATTCCCTACAACAAAAATTATTCATTTCATTTGCTGTATGAATTATAAATTAAAAATAATAAATGTAATATAAAAATAAATTATATACTGTGTGTATTTTATAAAAGAAAATTGCTTTTTTTTTATAATATTTAACACCTCATCAATGTACCACCTTTACAGAAACAATTCTGAAAGCAAGTCCTATATCACGTAAATAATTTTTTTTGCCATCATTTATAACCTAACAACCTTTGACTGTATACATTTTTTTTTAAATACTTAAAAAACATATATCTATTTATCTAATTTGAGTCATCACAGAAAATTTCCTACAAAGAGAATCAAATTCAGGTAAATTACGGTAACATGGGCGATTTAAAATTTAAATAAGATTTATGTATAGTGACTTGTTGCTATGTTCAGAAACAGCCTTTAGAGGGAGTGAGAGGGTCAGGAGTATTTCACTGACATGTCATTAGATGCTAATTGATGTGAGGTGACAGAGGCCCACGTTCGACTTCACACACACTCTGTGCACCGGAGCTCAGATGAATGGTTCTCGTGTGGATCCGTGCCACCGTGCCACCGTGACACTGCGTTACACAAGTAGGCCCAGAGCAAGGTTTCTCTGGCTGTGCGTGGGCGGCAGCCATTCTTGTAGCGGCACCAGGAATCAGGCTGTGGAATCATGCGCTCACCAAAACGCTCTCTGTGGCTGCTCGCATCGCGGTGTTGAAAGATGTCACAGTGAATAAATGAATTAGTATGGACACAGTCAACGAGAGGCTTTGCTGATGCTGTGACAGAACATGACAAGTCTTCAGATAGAGATGCTGGCATTGTGGGAGTCTGTTTGAAAAGATTATGTAATGGATTCATGGGATGTGTCACGTGAACATATGAAAGAGCTCATGAAATTGTTTGTTTCCTATAGAGTGCTTCAGTGGCTGTCTACTTTTTCAGCTGCATTGGTTCCAGAAGTATATTTCTCATTCATTTTTCTCACTAGGAAGCCTCTTGGTTAAAGAATTATAAGCCATGAACCAATCCATCGAGGAGAATCACAACATTACACACTTTGTACCAAAAAGTATTTGAAAATCAGACAAAGTTACAAGACTTTTTCATTATGAATTCTACTGTTTATCAGTTACTTAAAAAAATAAGGTGAAAATAATTTCTAGCTGAGGGCTTTAACAGAAGCATATATCATCAGCTAACAACCGTGGCTCACGGTACGCCTGTCTGTAAAGGTTTGAAGTTACTGTGAAAAATCTGTTCCCTTATGGAGAAAATAAATGTGAATTGGCATGTTTTAATTAGGGCTGGGAATCGATTCCAAAAAGAATCAATTCCGAGGCGTTGGGAATCGAGAGTCGATTCCAAAGGTTGGAATCGACTCCTCATTCAGAGTCTTTTTCAGTTCAACAAAGCTTGTCTATGGGGTCTCTCAAACGGAAGGCTTCATCTGACAAAGTCTGCACACATTTAAATTCACGAAAATAAACAGAAAGAAAACGAGCCGGAACTGATCATTTGAATTTGAGGATGTAGCCTTTCGTTTCAGAAGCACAATTCACCTAAGCCATAATTACAACAGTTGTGAGATAAAAGATTATTTTCAATTTCAATATAATAATATATAATATATATATATATATATATAAAGCGATTCAGAGATTATTTTATGGTGGAACTGGCTTGTCCACAATTTTGAGCGCTGCATGACAGAATAGAATACAATTTTTTAAAAAACATTTCTATCAGCCAATGATAATTATACATAATACGTCACGAGCATAGACCAGTGGCCGAGAGCGCATCTGACTGACAGATAAACAATGAGATCTAGTAGTCATTAATGTTCTGGTTATTTTGTTTCAGTGTACGGTTTGTTAATATTGTGCAAAGTATACAAAGTAAACTTCATCATTCAGCTGAACTGTGCACATTTATTTTAGACACTTCATGTCTTATTTAATTAATGCGATAAACGCATATGTCCCTGCTGAGCTGGGCTATGACTAATTTCAAGGGCAATGCTGAAAAAACGTAAATGTTCGTATCGTCATTTTTTTTTCAGCTTCATATTATAGGAAGGATACATTATACGACCTATCCTGCAATCATCATGGTGAGATTAGGTTCCTTTTAATCTAAAAAAAAAAAAAAAAAAAAAAAAGATTTGAAAAAGATTCGAAAACAACAGTGAGGAATCGATTCTTGGAATTCCTAAAATTTCAAAAATTGTGGAATCGAACAGACCTAGTTTTATTGTTTATTGTTTTGAAGTTGATTTTATGAACTTTTAGGAAAGCCCTAGCATTTTAATATTAGCCTCAAAGCTACAAAAATGAAAGAAAACATTAATTGTAACCTCTTTAAGCTGTTGAAGTCTGAGCTGAAGGGACTAACAAAGGCCTAAAAATGTCAATTTTCTTATTTCATTTATCACTATTCAAAACAATCTTTCATGATATCATGTAGTTTATATTTTTGGAATTTTCCCAAATGTCATATTTTATGTCATAAAAAGTAATTAGAGCTGCTGCAACAGGACAGGCTTTGTTAGCAGATCAGACAGTTTTCACTGCCATTTTGTTGTAGATGGAGAATTAATTTCCATATATTTGTGGTGAGAAAGCCTTGCATCCATCTATCTGTATCTTTTAACCGCCACATTTGACTGTATTTTCTATCCATAATGCAGTGATTGCACAGTAAAAATGTAACAGGAGATAATTTATCTCGGTTAAGGTGTTTTCAGGATCAGGATATAACCCATAGCTGGTGTCTTCAGTGAAAATCATATTGTGTCATTTATTACCAAAGCAGCTGGAACCTGACAGTGATGTGATGTTGATAGAAGCAGACAGATCTCATCCTTCTTCTCTTTAGCTCAGCTGTTCTGCTGTACTATCGTGGTGTTCGCGGGGCAGATCTGGGATGGAGCAGGATGCCAGTGGAGTCAGTCGGGGTTCGGGTTGGTCGGGCTACCAGCGGGATGCTGTCAGGTTGGGCTGTGATCTATTAGAGCACCATTATGACAGAATGGACCGCACACCTGCTGCTCTCCTCCCTGTTTCCTCCATCATCTGCCCCATCACACAGCTGGGCTGGTTTCGGCTTTGCAGACATATGGCACACCCCCCGACAGGGCAGCATGGGTATGTTTGCCAAGCCTTAGCCCTGGCCAGAATTATGGGGATACACACATAGACTGTTCTCGGGATCAAAACAGCTAGACGCTAAATACTCCTGAGATAGGTCCCAAAGTTGAACTTTTTAGAGGTGAAATTTGTGTGACCAACACATAATAACTGTACAACGCCCCCTATCTGCTATTGGTTAGACTAAGATATAGTCCCGCCCCAAATGCTTCCTGTTTTAAATACTGTGTACAATTTATAAAGTGCAACCGTGGGTGACAGAAGAAAATAATCTATGAAAATCTATGTAAATTAAAAAAAGGTAGTTCAAACGAATTCTTTCTAAATCTGTCGACATTCTGAGTTTCCGACATTCTGAACAAACGAACAAAAAAGAATTGAGAAATGTAAACTCAGAATTCAAGAAATAAAAAAATAAAAAAATTGGTAAATTTCATGGCAGAAACAGACTTTCATAATACCATTCATTTGTTCATAATGTTTTTTTTTTCTTAAAACATCAAATCAATCAAAAAACTAAATTATGAAAGAAAATCACTTAAGACAATAATTAAAGTACACAGTCTTGTTCCTTTGTCTTTTTATCTGATTTTCAGATTGCTTCAAATCAATGATTGTGTTGTAACTCTCCATGTAGCTGGTTGGTTTGGTTCATGGCTTATAACTTTTGAACAAAGACTTTTTTTTTGGTATCCATATGGTAAAAATGAATGTAAAAAATACTTCCAGAACTTAGGCAGCTGAAAAAGTGGGGGAACACTTTTGCGCTCTATATCTAGTGACTCTTGGGTAAAAAATACTGAGACTTCTATCCCCTGAGAAGCTGTGTGATGTGTGCCTGATAACATTGAACCAGGTAATTGCTGCCCAGCCAACACAGTCACCCAGCTGAACTCATTCCCACAGTTCCAGATGCGTACTGTATGTGGGTCTAATGGGTTCAGTTTCAGTTAGCATGATAGCGACAGGCCACATTTTCTTAATATGTCCAAGAGTGCATTAGATTATTTTCAGTGAGCAGATGTGACCTTACACACTGTGGCAGTGAATCATGAGTTAGAGGGGGAAAAAATCACAAACAAGATATATGTAATATTCTAGACAGCACAGCATTTAAAGTGATCATGTGATGTTGCTATTATTTTGTGTATTTGGTGTAATGTTTATGTGGTTTAAGGTTCAAAAAACGTATTTTCCTCATACTGTACATAATTCTTTCTCCTCTATGCCCCACCTTCTGAAACATGTAGTTTTTAAAAAACTCACGGGTCTGAAAAGCGAGGTGTGTTCTGATTGGCCAGCTATCCATGTTGTGATTGGCTGAATGCCTCAAGCATGTGATGGAATTTTACGCTCCTAGCCATACTGTGATGAGTGTCCCGGTCAGAACACTGGCGTAAGAAGACAATACCAATAAAACCCATTACAAAGGATGCATTTATTGCATCCAGTGGGAACATAATTATGGATTATAATGACTTATACTGTGTTTTTATACATTGCGTTGCATCGCGTTGCTTGTAGACATTAAACCATGTCTGCATTTTTGATTGGAGAAACAACAAACAACAAGCACTACACTGCTCAAAACATATATTTGAATTCTCAGTGGCAAATCTTTCACATATGTAAACATGTAAACGTACTTACAGACTGAGTCAGAAGCGATGGCATTGTCATCTACTTTCCCAGGTTCAGGAAACAGTCCTCCATTAAATGTGCTGCACACATCTGAATATTTGGGTTGAACTGTTCTGGAACAGTGTTGTAAATACAACTTAACCACTGATTTCTAGTTGTGTCCTCTTTTGGAAGGCCAAACAAAGTATTTTTGCTTTCACAATGAAACAGCGTCTTCACGACATGGCACCGACGCCATCAACGAGAATGAAAGTTACGCCTTCTTTCTTTGCGAGGAAAAATTGGGCAACATTACGCAAATCTTCCCACACAGTGACGTAGACATCTGGGGGCGTTGTGGCGTTGTGGCGTTGTGACGTGGGAACAAGGCCGGCAATGATTGGGCAAATCAGTGGCACCTGCGGCCCACCGCCGGTCTCGAGTCCCACGTAGGAGATGGAAGGATATAAAACTGGAGCGACGACAGTGAAGGACGAGAGAGGACCAGGCCTGGGCTTTTAGTTGTGTTTTGGTTTTTATTTGAGTGCACCAGTCGTCCGTGAGGGGCTGGTGCGCTGTTTTGTGTTTATTTTTGGATTAAAATGTTATTTGATTGTCCGCCGGTTCCTGCCTCCTTCTTCCGGATGAATAGGAAGTTTTAATTCATTACAGGCGTGTTTAAACGAGGCGTTTTAAGGGGCGTGGACTTAACTTTTATAAAGAATATCTCTTTGGATTTGAGACTTTAGTCTTTGCACCTTTACAGATCTTCTTCATGCACCAAGAGCTTGTGACACTCCAAAGAGAAAGAAAAACTTGAAAACGCATCATATGACCCCTTTAAAAATGAATTAAATTATCTCATCCAAGCAAAATGCAAATTAAAGGATATAAAAACAAATATAAATGTATGAATTTAGGCTATACTACATTATGCTGTACCTATATATATATATATATATATATATATATATATATAGTTTTTTTTTTTTATATATTTATTGTTTGGAATAGTCACATTCCATAACATATAGTGTATGAGATATTTTCAAATTCAACATAGTTTTCCCATTCATATTTCCAGCAACATTTGATAAATTTATAGTTATATTTATATATATATTTTGTAAAGTGTGTTGTATATTTTGCAAATTATTTACAAAATACAAAAAAATCTAGGGAAAAAAATTAAATATATGAATAAGTATATAGATATAACAAAAATATAAAACAGTCAAGAAAAGAATTTTTTTATATTTGTAAATGTTACATTTAAAATATAAATGTTAAAATAAAAATGTTACTGTACTCTTTTTACAAATTTTATTTATGTTATATATATATATATAATATTTAAATTACATGGCCAATTTAAAGCATACATTTAATGTTGGATAACAACTTTTTTTGTATTCCCTTTCTTAATGCATATGCATTTGACTGCTTTAATCCATTTCTCTCTGTTTTATTCCTCTTTTGGAAAGTTGTAGAAACACAAGTGTATTTTGTAATGTATTTGCTGTGCTCTCTAATGTACCTCTAGTACATACCTCTAGTAGAGAAGTTTAACCTGCTTTTCTTTACCTCAATGTTCCAACCCAAAATTATAAAAAACAAATCCATTATTTGAACTATAATACCGCCATCTGTTTTGTTCTCCTATGCAGTTTTAGACCCAGTTCTGTTCACTGAGCTTATCCTTAAAATATATCTGCATATGAAATAATTGTTCACATAAAAGGGCATGTGCATTAATAAACAGCAATCTTGCATGCTTTCTAGCAAGTCATGAAGGATTCATTGGATGTTATGCATTTTTTATGCACTGATCCTTCCTGTAATTTCATTACAGGCTGCTGTAGATCTATTTTAAAGACTTTTATAGATAATATATAGCTTGCTTTGCCATAACAGACATCTATCATTTTTGAAACTATAAAGAGAAAACAACAACACCAGTGCATCTTCAGGCAGAGCGCACAATATTGTCTCAGTTTCATATTCTAATAAATCTGCATTCTTCTCAGCATCTGAAAAGCTGAGCTGTGCATAAAACCAGAAATGCAGCCGGGTCATGTGACTTCAGCCAAGTGACAAGGCCACCCCTGAAACATTTTAGCTGCTTCCCATAGGGCTCAGTGTCTGATCCTCTCTTGTCCCACTCATTTATCACCCCAGACTGTAGGTAATCGCCTTCTTCACAGCTGCTCCTGATATCCCGATCGTATCTCCCTCTGGATAGTGCTGGTGAACACAGGAGAGACACCCACGCCACTAAACAAGCCCTGTGCAATTTGAAGGCAAACCTGTGCTGAGATGCTTTCCTCCATCTGCTTGCAGACACAGAGATGAATGAGCGCTCGCCTGTGTTAAGAAGAATTCTCGTGAGATGAAGCCCCATACCGAGGCTTAAATAAACACATTACACACACAAGTTTGCAATTATTTTCTCCCTCCACTCCAAGCACACACGCCATTGCTTTATTATTTCAAGGACTCTCATCTCAGTGGGACTTGCTGTTTTAATAGCAGAGGTTTCCGACAGGTTTAGGGCAGAGCCCTGCAGCTTGCCGTATTGACCCCATGCTCTTTGCACTGACCTTTATCTCTGCTCTCCCGCAGGTTCACCCTTTGTTGATGCGCGAGCAGCGCTCGGAGTCGCACAGAAACAAGCTGCTGCGACGGACGGTCAGCGTGCCTGTGGAGGGGAGGCACCATCCTGAAATGGGTGAGTTACACACGTGCCATCCTGCTGCTTCTGTGGCATCACTGTGAACATCCTTTTGAGGGTTAATATTATATAAAAATGATCAATGGATTCTTTAAGATAAGACACACTAGATGAACAGGGTAAATATATATATATATATATATATATATATATATGTGTGTGTGTGTTTGTGTGTGTGTGTGTGTGTGGGTGATTTCTTTTTTGCTTTCCATATCACCATAATTCCTCAGATGATTGATTAGATTAAGAATTGCAAACTTTTTTTGTATTGCACAATGTTGTTTAACAATGGAATAGAGATATTGCCTAATTAAATATGAACTTATTTGCATATGATTGCAAATCAGAAATCTGAACATTGGATAAAGTTCAAAATTCAAAGTCAAAGGTTTTTACAGAGGAAAAATTTTGGAAATCTCTTTTTATCACTCTATAAATCAGACAATTATACAAGGAATAATTCCTTTCTACCAAGGAATAAATAGTAATAAAGGTAATAAAACAGTTATTGTGAAGCTTCATTTCACAGTTCTGACTTTTTTCTTGCCATTCAGACTTTCCTTTTCACAATTTAGATTTTTTTAGTTTCTCAGAATTCTGAGTTTATATCCTAATTTAGATGTAGTTTCTCGTTATTCTGAGAATTATAACATGCAAACTCAGATTATTATGATTTTCTTTTGTGCATTTCTGACATTTTCATTGAATTCCGAGTTTACACCTTGCAAATATATATACACATATATATATACTGTATATATATATATTTTTTTTTTCAGCTACAGAAGAAGAAAAAAAAAAGCTAATTGCGAGTTTTTATCTCACAACTCTGACTTTTGCTCTGAATTGCAAGAAAAAAGGTCTGAATTGTGAGATATAAATAAAGTATGAATTGCAAAAATACTGTCACAATTACCATTTCACAAATTTTTTTTTTCAACTGCCAGAAAAATGTATTTAGGAATAAAATGTATAAAATCAGGTCGATGATATATGAACATACTCCTTTAATAAAACAGTTCAGAATATAGATAGGATTAAAACTGTAAAGTTTGGAGTATGTAAATGCTGCCTAAGTGAAAATTTCTCAGAGAGAACCCCCCACCCCCGAGAAACAGACTTAAAAGATACATATTATAATTGAAAGGTAAAGATGTAAAAAGATAATTATCTATAAAATAAACACTTAAAATGTACTTAAAATGTTTAGTATCACCAAAACTAACACTAGTCACAACATGTTATGAAAAGCAAAATAGCCTTTTTATTAAATATATAATTTATTTCAATTTTGGAGTCACCTCTCCATTATTTGGAAATTTTCGCTGAGCTAATTGCAAGGCTTTTTTGACATTGCCTACATACAAAAGGTGATGTACATCTAGCCAAAATAAGGCTTATAAAGCAGATTTATTTTGCTACCTACTGTTTGGGACGTCCTGCTTCCGCCCAGTCTGATGTGCTGACATCTCTAAAAAATAGTGCTTACACTTTGTTACCTTTAAAAGTAAAAGTTATTTATTGGCACCGATAGATGCATGAAGAACCTTTAACATCCATGCACAAAAGGTTCTTCAATGTAGCTAAGTAACAAAGAAAAACTAAGTTATTTTAAGAACTGTTTACTTATAGGTTCTTTGTGGAACCCAGGTTCTATCTATAGCATCACTGCAAAAAAACAAAAACAAACAAAACCATTTTTTGTAAGCTTTATTATTAAGAGTGTAGCATGTACTGTATCTGCACCTTGTGAATGTCTCATCCATGTGAGGTGTTGAACGTAGTGGCCCTCTGCTGATCACTCCAGACTTCTTTTGCAGTTTCCGTCACAACGATTTGGGATTCACATGGTTTCCGAGAAGCTGTCCCCAGCTATATGTTCTGATGAATGCTCTGAGTGACACAGGTGCTCTATACTGTACCACCATATGCTTTCCAGAACGACAGGCCTGGAGGAAGACGAAATATTGAATGGAATTGATCTCATGAGAATGACGTTAATTAGCTGACAAGGCCTGCTATTTGGGGGGTAATGTTCAGTGAAGTATAGATTCATTCTTCATAGCAGAATGACACAGTGACCTATTTTGAAGTGTCTCTTTCTCAGTGTTCTTCCTGCTTAGTTTGCACTATGTGGAGACATTCAGGATGATACTACTTAGCTCTGTTCCAAACCCCTCACTGTTTGATGTCTAAACACTGCAAACCGTTAAAATAACCAAAATCGTTATTTTAATTAGAGCTGTCATATTCTTTATGTCTAAATATATCTAAAAACACTTAAAACAAGATTTGTAAAAAAAAAATTCAAAATTTGACACATTTTAGTGAGCCAATCTGGCAAAAAATACATACAGGTCAAACGTTTTATAATAATTTACCATTTACAATTTAAAATAACTATTTAGAATTATTTCTGATGCATTATGTGACTCTGAATTTCAGCATTGCCATCGATGCCGGCATTTTTATTCCTTCAAAAATTTAATTCATTCCTTAAAAATGAAAAATAATTTTTTAAATTGTAATTTTGCATAAAATAATTACAGCCTTGGTCAGCATGGAAAACGTATTTTAAAATTCATATAGATTTTTTTATATATTTTCAAGGACGATTAGGTTGATTTTTACTTATAAAAACCAAAACAGATTAAGACTTTTTTGTAGTGCAACAGATAATGACATGATAATCTTTTTGTAGTGCAACAGATAATGACATGATAATCTAATTAAAAAAACCTCAATAATAAAATACATAGCACACACTAACAGTAAAACAGTCAAATTGCTATAATATCATACATAAAACAGTATCATACATTTTATTTATTTATTTATTTATTATTTTTATTTAAACAATTTTATATAGATTTTTGATTATTTAAATTTATATTTACCCTGACTTTTTTGCCCTAAAATTCTATCAAGTGCCAGACCGTTCTCATCCCAAGGCGTCATATACTGACCCTTTTGACATTTCGTCAACATCCTACGCACATGGCACCCTCTAGCGTCAATATTAGAAGCAGATAAAAATGGGCCAGAAGGCGCCTCCTAGCGGTCTAACCCTAACCCTAACCCTAACCTTAACCCATAATCTGTGTCTCATATTGACGCTAGAGGGTGCCATATGCGTAGGATGTTGACGAAATGTCAAGAGGGTCAGTATATGACGCCTTGGGATGAGAATGCGTTACAAGTGCGTAGGTTTAGAAAAAGGTCAAATTTTAGACCAGGTCTGTTTGTTTACTCTCCAGAGAGTTAAACTTTATAACTGTCATTTACTATAACAGTGTTGGTATTTGGTGCTCTGCTGCCTAATACACCTTATACCCTAGTGACACAAAACAAAATTGCATATAAAATTTCACCTTAAAGGAACACTCCACTTTTTTTCAAAATTTTGCAACTCCCTCCCATTTTCGAATCCATTCAGCCGATCTCCGGGTCTGGTGGTAGCACTTTTAGCTTAGCTTAGCATAGATAATTGAATCTGATTAGACTGTTAGCTCCTTGTACCATTGGTGCAGCAGGCGCAATGATATTACGCAGCACTTGAAAATAGTCCTAGCTAGGTTACTTCCAATAAGCCTATTTTCAGGCACTGCATAATATCATTGCGCCTGCTGCACCCATGGTACAGCAGCAAACCTCCTTGATTATCATGCCGGAATGAAAGTATAGTTCCTAGCCTAGAAAATCAAAACTTTTCATTTTCCGTCGGTTTTAGTACACAATGTAACTACAGAAGAGTCAAGTTTTAAATAAGAAAAATATAGAAACTCTTTGGTCATTTTTGAGCGAGATGCTAACGGTCTAATCAGATTCAATGATCTATGCTTAGCTAAGCTAAAAGTTCTACCGCCAGACCTGGAGATCGGCAAAATGGATTCGAAAACGAGAAACTCGCCTGTTTAACTCTACGGGAGTTGGAAAATGAGCCTAGTTTTTCACAAAAAAAAAGAAAAGAAAAGTGGAGTGTTCCTTTAAGCAATCAGATAACCCTACCCCCATTCACACTGTTAGTTCAGCCCGACATTGATATATCAAAACATCCAAACAAACAGAGCAAAGTTTGGGTGTACTTGGGTAAACTCATGGTTTACCTATAATCGTTCCTGCACATTAAAAATGATATGCAAAGTGATTTAACATCAAAAATGAACACAAGAAGGATTTGTCTTTAAGCAACTCATACACTCAGAATTTATTAGCTAAGATGACCTCAAACAAATGAAATGAAAGAAAATTCAGACAGCGTCAGTCCGTGTGGCTGGAGTTATATCTTTTAAATTAGCACATGCTCAATGATGCAGTATATTTGTTGTTGTTGTTTTGTGTGTGTGTGTTTCCTTGGGCGTCAGAATTAATTGAAGACTAAGTAATAAATAAGCACTTAAACCTTTAGTTTAATTTTGGTTGTGTTAATTGCAATTTGCATTTGTAAGCAAATCACCACTGTTGTGGCGGTTCTTTGTGTGGCGAAATCCTATAATGTTCAAATCCAGGGTATAAAATCACCTTCAAGGAGTTGTTTATTAGGAATAGTTCACCCAAAAATGTAAATTTGATGACAATGTATTCACCCTCATGCCATCTAGTTGACTTTTTTCTTCATCAAAACATATTTTTAGTCCTCTGCAGTCCAAACAGCGGATAAAAACATTACAATAATCCACAAGTAATCCACCTGTGTCCACTCCAGTTCATCGATTAATGTTTTGTGAAGTGAAAAGCTGCATTTGTAATAAACAAATCTACATTCAAATGTTGCTACTGGTTAAAATCCTCGAAACATAATATAATTTTTGCCTCCGAAAAAGAAGTCTTGTCTGAATCAGGAAAGAAATATGCACAGATTTTGTGTATTTTGATGTGAAAGGATAACAGAGGATGGAGTTTTTCACTGGAGGAAGTGTTATTATGAATTATATGGATTGCAATTTTGGCCAGAAGTGATGGTTTAAAGTAAAAGTGCCTTAAGGATGGATTTGCTTATACAAATACACAGGTTTTCACTTCGCAGGATATTAATTGATGGACTGGAGTGGTGTGGATTAGTTATGGATTACTGTGATGTTTTTATCAGCTGTCTGGACTCTCGTTCTGACGGCACCCATTCACTGCAGAGGATCCATTGGTGAGCAAGTGATATAATGTTAAAATTCTCCAACTTGGGGTGAGATGTCAAAATAGACATTGCACCAGGTTATCCAAAATGCCATTGGTTCTTTATTTATGATCAGTTCTTCACACAAATCGTATTCGGTTACTAACGTAACCTCGGTTCCCTTTCAAGGGAACTTCGAACTGCGTCCTCTGAGGGGACACTATGGGGAACACCTCGTCGTGACCCGTGTCTGAAGCATACTTTGAAAAACGCCAACGTGTTGGCCGGCGACAGCCTCTGACGTCACTACCAGCGCGACTATAAATACGCGCCCGTAGGACCCGTCACTATCTTCTTCGTCTTCAGTTGACTGTTTTGTTTGAAGCGTGCATCTGGGAAACGACCAAAACGGTAAGAGCGATCTATTACTGTTTTCATCATGGCTTCCACTAGCAAGGCGTTTAGACAGTGTGTGCATCCGTGTCAGCGTTATCTGACACCCGATGACACGCACACTCTTTGCGTCTCTTGTTTGGGCGAAGAGCACGCGCGCGATGTCCTTGAGGGGGCGGTCTGCGTGCACTGCGAGCGTTTCTCTCTGAGAGAGCTCCACTCTCGTTTGTCTCTCTTTTCGAGGAAAGAGGGACAGCCATCTGGATCCCGCGGCTCAGGTCCCGCCGTTGCCGAGGCACGGAGGAGAATGAGCTCGTGGGGATCACAAATGGATCTCGCTGAGGAGTGTAGAGAGGGACCTTCCTTTTCACACTCTCTGGCGGCGAACGAGAGCGAACTTCGGGAGGCAGATGTGGTATCATTAACCCATTCTGACACTGAAGTTAGTGCTCTGCTGGGTTCTACCCAGGAAGAGCAGGAGATGTCTGAGAGTGGTGAAGAAGCTGAGGCTGAGCCTTCTCAATCCTCCTGTCCCGCGTATGAGGAGCTGTTAGAGGTTATGGATCGCGCCACGGCAAAATTAGATTTGCCATGGAAGCGTGCCAGCAAGGTGGCGCCACGAGGTCGCCTTGCTGAGCGGTACTTGTCTGACCATAGCCCTCCAGCCCAGGTGAGCCTTCCATTCTTGCCTGACTTGCATGCAGAAGTCGAAAAGGAATGGAAGAGGCCGTTTTCCTCTCGCATCCACCGGTTTCAGCATACGAGCTATGCTAATATCGAGGGCTTGCATGAGAACGGCTATGAGAGGATGCCCCCTGTAGAAGAGACGCTGGCTTGCTATCTCTCTGTGGGGCAAACATCCTCTCTTAAATCTCCCGCTTTGCCATCTAAGCCCCTCCAAGATACATCCCGCTTAAATGGCAGGTCATACGCGGCAGCCGGTCAGGCTGTGGCTTCACTGCACACGATGGCGGTGCTCCAGGCCTACCAGGCTGACCTGCTGAAGGACCTGGATACAGGTGAGGGCCTTTCACCTGACCAGGTAGCCGAGCTGCGCCGCACCACAGACCTCTCTCTCCGAGCTACCAAGCAGGCCGCCTCCGCCATGGGCAGGTCTATGGCGGCCATGGTGGTGACGGAGAGACATCTATGGGTGAACCTGGCTGACATCGGGAAGGAAGAAAGGGGGTTTCTTCTCGATGCTCCGGTCTCGCCTTCTGAGCTTTTTGGTACCTCCATCGAGATGGTGGTCGGGAAGTTCAGGGAGGCAAGGGCGCGCTCAGCGGCCTTTAAATCCTTCATTCCACGAAGGTCCAGGTCCGAGCCCGAGCAACTCAGGGGTCCTGGCTCATCTCGATCTGAGGGTCGTAGAGGGGCGCAGAAGGCTAGTGTTGCGGCTCGCGCTCCTCCCCCGCCTAAGGGCAGGGGCAAGAGGAACCGCGGGTCACGGAGCGGTAAGCAGGGTCTGAGGGACGTGATTCGGACGAGGCAGCGTCCTCGCCCGGGTCAGAGCGGTAGTATGACCTAGTAGCTCCGGATGTTTTTAACCTCTGTTTTTAACCTCTGTTTTTTGTCCTCCCCTGCCTAATTCCCCTGTAGCCACCAGCTTCCACCTGATCGAGGTTAGGTGGACGGTCTCTCACATAACAGTCTCCTTCTGGACCTATGATGTTTTGGTTGGTTCTATGTTCATAGCAACCGCCTTACTGACGGTCTGGACCAGAAGGGGGCGCCCCGCAGCGGGACTCCAGTACAGGAGGGTGGGTGAGTAGGTAACCCTTGCTCTACCTGTTTATGGACGTTATGTTGCTGGTGGTTATATGTCTACTAACAATCTCTGTGAGTTTCCTTACAGTAGCTAGGTGGCCAAAGAATTGGCACAGCACTGCAGGGAATTCCATAGATGTCCGGCTAGAGGACGCAGTGTCTCGTTCCCTCTCAGGGAACCATGGTTACATTCGTAACCTGAGACGTTCCCTTTCAAGGGAACTTCGAACTGCGTCCTCTGAGGGGCCGCCTGGCGAGGTGATGCTCCCCTCGCCTAGAAAAGAGGGTTGGAGCTCACCGCTCCCGTGCGATCCAGCGCCTCTGCGATGCTTGGGAACCTCTCTGTACACACGCTTGCCTGTGTACTTTCTCAAAGCCACATAAGTGGTAAGTGTGCACGCAAGACTCTGCGCACTTTCTGAAATCCACATAAAGTGGTAAGTGTGCACGCAAGACTCTGCGCACTTTCTAAAATCCTGTATGGTAAGGGTTACGCGCTCCGCTTCGTTCCCTTTCTTGGGATGATTCGCCCCCGGTGTTCCTTGGGCTTCATCCAACCAGTGTGTATTTGTTATGCACCTCAAGCATCGCTTCCCTCAACATGAGGGGCTGGGTGGTCTCCCTGGAGATTTGGCTCCCACATACTGTGCGTCTCCACTAAATAGCATATTGTGGTTTTCAGATAGTAGGCTTCACCAGGTCTCTCTGAAGGTGAGCTCCCACGTTCGGTGGTCGCCAGGTAGTAGGCCTCACCAGGCCTCCCTGGAGATTTAGCTCCCACATACTATGCGTTTCCACGGAATAGCATGTTGTGGCTTTTTTCAGATAGTAGGCTTCACCAGGTCTCTCTGAAGACGAGCTCCCACATACTGTGGTTGCCAGGTAGTAGGCCTCACCAGGCCTCCCTGGAGATTTAGCTCCCACATATTGTGCGTTCCACTAAATAGCACATTGTGGTTTTCAGATAGTAGGCTTCATCAGGTCTCTCTGAAGACGAGCTCCCACATACTGTGGTTGCCAGGTGGTAGGCCTCACCAGGCCTCCCTGGAGATTTAGCTCCCACATATTGTGCGTTCCACTAAATAGCACATTGTGGTTTTCAGATAGTAGGCTTCATCAGGTCTCTCTGAAGACGAGCTCCCACATACTGTGGTTGCCAGGTGGTAGGCCTCACCAGGCCTCCCTGGAGATTTAGCTCCCACATACTGTGCGTTTCATAAAGAAAATACGAGCTCCCGCGATTTGTGGTTGTCAGGTGGTAGGCCTCACCAAGCCTCCCTGGAGTTGAGTTCCATATTGCTTTCAGTTTCCACTGAGGTGGTTATCTGGTAACAGATAGTAAGTCTCTCTAGGCCTCTCTGTAGATGAACTCCCACATATTGTGGTTATCAGGTAGCAGGCTTCACAGGCCTCTCTGAATGTGAGCTCCCACATACTGTGGTTGTCAGGTAACCTTTCAGTACACACGCTTGCCTGTGTACTTTCTCAAATCCACATAAAGTGGTAAGTGTGCACGCAAGACTCTGCGCACTTTCTGAAATCCACGTAAAGTGGTAAGTGTGCACGCAAGACTCTGCGCACTTTCTAAAATCCTGTATGGTAAGGGTTACGCGCTCCACTTCGTTCCCTTTCTCGGGATGATTCGCCCCGGTGTTCCTTGGGCTTCATCCAACCGGTGTGTACTTATTGTACACCCCAAGCCCCCTCAACTTGGGGGGGCTGTGTGGGCAATTCTCGGGTAGTTCAGCAGCACCCCCCTTTTCTGAAAGGGTCACCTATGAGCATGCTGCTCGGAGCTCGGAGTCTTCCTCTCTTGGGAGACTGATTCCCGGTTCTTCAGAGCGCTCCAGTACCACATACTGTTTGAGACGCTCTGTGAGAGCAGGCATCCTGCTGAGGCAGGGGCTGAGGCCTCCAATTGCTCTGCTCCCGGGCCATTCTTCTACGAGCTGCTCTGACAGAGTCCCACGAGAACCCCTCCTTAGAACAGTATTTTAAATCCATGTTATGGTAAGTGTGCACGGGAGTCTTTGCGCACTTTCTAAAATCCACATTGTGGTAAGTTCGCACGCTAGTCTCTGCGTTCTTTCTAAAATCCCTAGATGGTAAGGGCTTCGCGCTGCTGCTTCGTGCCCTTTTCTTGAGTTGGTTTAAGCCCCGTTCATCTTGGGCACCACTCCACCTAGGTATCCTCGGATACCTATCTAGAACAGGGCGCCGCTACTAGAGTGCTGTAGGGACAGCCCTTTCGGCAGGTTTTTGCGAAAGCTAGCAGTAGCCCCTGTGTGACAGGCAAAGACTTGGTAGAGGAAAGTGCCAGGCTCTTAGCCGTATCCCTTTAAAGGAATCTCCGTGATTCCAAGCCTTTAGCTCTACCCCGGGCCAAGGCCCTACAGGATAAGTTGGGTATATAGCTTAGGCCTTTGGCCGTAAGGGATAATGTCATAAGGCAGCCGTCAGACCGTCCCAGGGGCGACTCCCGGTGAAGAGAAAAGCGGTAGAGTTGGTACTTAGTGTTTGCCATGATTCTGGTCTGCACTCCCCTCAGCATGGCGGCGTGGGTATACTGTTCCCCATAGTGTCCCCTCAGAGGACGCAGTTCGAAGTTCCCTTGAAAGGGAACGTCTCAGGTTACGAATGTAACCATGGTTCCCTGAGAGGGAACGAGACACTGCGTCCTCTAGCTCCCTGCCATGCTTCGGACGCAAGCTTCACGAAGAAGATAGTGACGGGTCCTACGGGCGCGTATTTATAGTCGCGCTGGTAGTGACGTCAGAGGCTGTCGCCGGCCAACACGTTGGCGTTTTTCAAAGTATGCTTCAGACACGGGTCACGACGAGGTGTTCCCCATAGTGTCCCCTCAGAGGACGCAGTGTCTCGTTCCCTCTCAGGGAACCATGGTTACATTCGTAACCTGAGACGTTCTCTCTAGAAGAGGGAACGAGTACTGCGTCTTAGCTAAGACGCTATGGGAAAAGTCTCTTTTCACGAAATACTGAGGCAAAAAATTATCCTTAATTTTGAATTTTTGTAAAGCACATTTGCAGCAGTACACAGCCATAGGCGAGACGGCTCACTCGCTCATTGGCTGCTCTGCGGCAAGTGCACAGCCTATCGAGTGCAGGCTCTTCTAGAGAGAACCGAGGTTACGTTAGTAACCGAGTTCTCTCGTACTGCGTCTTAGCTAAGACGCTACGGGAACCCCATGTAAAACGCTGTGCGCGCAGGGATCACACACAAATAAACCTGAAGCAACGCCCAGGATTTACAGTGCACAGTCACCCGAGGCACTCACAGAGAGCCCAGGACAGGAGAGGAGAGGGGGGAGCTCTCCGTCCCATATCTAGCAGCACCCGTAGATGCGGCAATACAATAATCACACAGTCGAGGCAAGGCCTGACCAATGTGGCAATGCGGGTCTTACGCAATACTGCCCATATAACAGTCGGCAGCGCATAACGCTCACGAACTCAGAATTCCCATCAGGGCCCTGATTCGGCTATACCGACAGCAGCCTTGCTTGCAAGGCGGGAACCTCCAGGTTATAGAACCTGATAAATGTAGACGGCGAGGCCCAACCTGCCGCCATACATATATCCTGCAAGGAGATCCCAGTAGACCACGCCCACGACGAGGCGACACCCCTCGTGGAGTGTGCTCTGACGCCCAACGGCACTGAAGGCCCCTGGAAGCGTAAGCCAATGCTATGGGCGTCAACTATCCATCTGGATAGAGTCTGTCTCGAAACAGCCATTCCCTTGGAACATCCACTGAACGAGACAAACAGCTGCTCAGTCTGTCGAAAGACAGCGGAGCGAGACACATAAGTTCTTAAAACCCTAACAGGGCAAAGAAGACTCGAGTCTCCATCCTCTCCTGACACCGACAGGGCAGACAGGGCAATAACCTGAGCCCGAGACAGCGTGTTGAGGGACTTTGGCACATAACCGTGCCTAGGTTTGAGTATGACCCTTGAGTCATTAGGCCCAAACTCCAAGCCCGACTGGCTCACCGAGAGCGCGTGCAGGTCACCCACACGCTTCACTGAAGCGAGAGCCAACAAGAATACCGTCTTGAACGACAGATGCTGGAGGCTAATCGATTGGATAGGCTCAAAAGGGGGACCCTTCATGGCCTCCAAAAAAACCGCCGCGAGGTCCCATATAGGGACTGACGGAGGTCTGGGCGGATTCAGCCTCCTAGCTCCTCTAAGGAAGCGGATGACCAAATCGTTCCTTCCTATTGACTGACCGAGCGCTGTTTCAGAAAATGCTGTGATGGCCGCCACATAAACTTTGAGAGTGGATGGGGCTCTGCCCTTGTCCAACAGCTCCTGTAGGAAGAAGAGAACCTCCGTCACCTCACAACTAAGGGGTGAACATCCCCGAGCTGTGCACCAGCTGGAGAACACCGACCACTTCGAGGCATACAGACGTCGTGTCGACGGAGCTCTAGCCTGATTGATGGTATTTAGCACTCCCACTGCGAGATCAGCGGATAACCGTTGAGCGCCCACACATGGAGGGACCACAACTCTGGTTGAGGGTGCCAAATCGAACCCCTGGCCTGCGAGAGGAGGACCCTCCTCAACGGCACTGGCCACGGGGCGACATCTGCTAACTGCATCAAATCTGGGAACCATGGTTGGTTCTTCCAAAGAGGTGCTACAAGCAGTATTGAACATCTCGTTTCTCCCACCCGTTCTATCACCTGCGGAAGGAGGGAGACGGGAGGGAAAGCATAAAGCGGGCAGCACGGCCATTTCCGTGACAGTGCGCTTTCGTTCTTGGAAAAGAACGCAGGGCAGTGAGCGTTTTCATGGGACGCGAAGAGGTCCACCTCCGCCCTGCCAAATCTTTTCCAAAACAGCCGGACTGTTTGCGGGTGTAGAGACCATTCGCCCGTGGGAACATTGCCTCTGGACAGCCTGTCTGGACCCAGATTCTGCAGCCCAGGCACATGCACTGCCCTCAGCGAACGCACGTTGCGCTGAGCCCAAACCAGGAGGCGTTCTGCCAGCCTGTACAGGTTTCGGGACCCGAGACCGCCCTGGCGATTTATGTAGGACACCACAGACATGTTGTCCGAACGGACTAAGACGTGGTGGCCCTTGATTTGGGGACAAAAGCGCATCAGCGCGTTCTCCACTGCCAGCATTTCCAGACAGTTGATATGATGGAGCTTTTCCCGTTCTGACCACAGGCCAAAGGACGGTCTGGCCAAAGGACCTCGTAAACGTACGAGGAGCCACGGACAAGCCGAACGGCAGGACTGTAAACTGGTATGCCTGGCCCTCGAAGCCGAATCTCAAATATCGCCTGTGACTTGACGCTATCTGTATTAGAAAATACGCGTCCTTCAGATCTATTGACATGAACCAGCCCCCTCTGCAAATCTGCGCGAGGAGCTTCCTGGTCGTAAGCAATCTGAAAACTGCGTTTTATCAATGCCTTGTTCAGCTGTCTTAGATCCAGTATGGGCCTTTATAATGCCTAGCACCCAATCCGAAACCCCTGGAAGCGCTGACCATGCATCTGCATGAATGGCTAAGGGCTGGATGCGAAGCGCGCTCTGTTGACTGGGCAACGGCGGCGCTTGGGTGCGCTGCACCATGGGCGTTACGCCTGTGGCATTTGAGGCGGGGAGCGCGCTGATCACAGCGGGCAGATCGCTCGTCCTCGACCCCATCCCGGTGCTTAACCGATTGGGGGAGGGCTGAGCGGGTCCCGTGGGACTCGTGATGTCTGTGAGTAACTGTGGGCTGCAATGCACATTTACCATTTTCGACTCGCTGTCTGCCTGGGCATAGCGTACTTGCACGGGTTTCGTTTTTACAGAAACCACGCGCCGTGTGTGACATAGTGTATGTGGGCACTGAGGAATGGGCACGTTTACTATGTGGCGCGTGACCGATCTGAGTCGGTCTTATGTGCGCGAGCCCTGTGTGCAGGGCTGTGCTCACATGTGGAGATGGGCACTGAGGAGTGGGCATCGTCACTACATTTATAGCACCATCGGCCGTGGCCGGACGAACGTGCACGGGTTTCGTTTTTACAGAAACCACATGACGCGCGTGACACAGTGATTGTGGGCACTGAGGAGTGGGCACGTTTACTATGTAGTGCGCGCGATCGACTTGAGTGGCTTTTATGAGCGCGAGCCCTGTGTGAAGGGCTGTGCTTACATGTGGAGATGGGCACTGAGCAGTGGGCATCGTCACTACATTTATAGCACCATCGGCCGTGGCCGGACGAACGCGCACGGGTTTCGTTTTTACAGAAAACACATGACGCGTGTAACATAGTGATCGTGGGCACTGAGGAGTGGGCACGTTTACTATGTAGTGCGCGCGATCAACCTGAGTCGCTTTTATGGGCGCGAGCCCTGTGTGAAGGGCTGTGCTTACATGTGGAGATGGGCACTGAGCAGTGGGCATCGTCACTTCATTTATAGCACCATCAGCCGTGGCCGGGACACCAGAAATTACACCTTTTCGGGAAATATCTGGGTAGCCATGTTAACGGTCTCTGTGTGCAGGCAAGCGGGCAACTGTACAGGCTTGCGCATTGCAAAAGACGCTGAAACAGTCACAATTCCTGGAACTGAAACAGCGGCGCACTTGGGTGAGAGCTCGGCCACAGCGGAACTCGTACACCTGCGCTTCGATGAAGCAGCCATCGTGAGTAGTGCAGACGCAGCGTCATGCAGCAGGCTTTAGATGGCAACACCGCTTTCGTCCGCCGTCCAGCAGAGGGCGGACAAAGGTGCGTCGCTATCGCCTGTTCCACCGGCGGAAGTGACTGGTAGTTCCTGTTTTTAGCATCATCCAGTGTGGAGAATGCTAGTGAGACAGACGAACGAGTTTGCGCTGAATATGGAGCGTTCCAAGCCTTTGCCACCTCTTCGTGAAGCACAGGAAGAAATGAGGCGGGCTTTGAGAAGTACGCTCATCCGAAAGGAAAATACCATCCAGCCGGGAACGAGAGGGGGGCGCTCGGGGCACTCGCCCCGGCTCCTTCTCGATGTCAGCTCGTCTGCTGGGCTTCTGAGCAGAAGGCGCGAGATCCTCGGAGCTCGCCCAGCCCTCACTGTCCGAAGCTAGCAGAGAGCGCGTGTCCTCTTCCCCCGACGCGGCCCTGAGATCGACTTCCTCGGACGACGCGGCGGCAAACAGCGGGCGCTGCCCATCGGGAAGCGATGTAGGGGAGGCCGGTGAAGCTGGCGAACCGGCGAGCTCGGTTGAGCTGAAGACGGTTACAGAATCCGCTGGAAGCGGCGCTTTTACGGCTCCTCAGCGCAGCGGAGAATGCAGGCTCAGAGAAAAAGGCCAGGCGAGTCCTCAGAGTCACCATGGCAACAGCTCGCAGTGAGGGCATCCGCCGTCAGCGAGCGCGAGCACTGCATGATCTTCACCCAGGCAGGAGACACAGATGACGTACCGGTTTCCCTCGCTGAGTGGGGCTCTGACGAGCCGCAGGAAGGCATCTTAAAAAAGACGCAAGCTCTTTTACGAGTGTGTGTCGCAGGGCGAACACACACACACGCATAAAGAACAGCTGGATATAACAGAATTGAAAGGATATAGGCGCCGGACAGTGCAGCAGGAACGGCAGTGGAAGGCGGCGAAGGCCAGCAGCTTCAGAATGGCTCGTCCCGCTGATATGCCTCTCAGACGGCGCTTGCTTCCTCCGTGATCCAGCGATGCGTGAGCTTCGCTGAAGAGATGAAAAATCAGGTGAGTCAGCCTTTTCGAGCTCCTTTTATAAGGTTGGGCCACACCCGTTTCGGCGGGAAGTGGAGTGAAGGGCGCGAATCGCCCTTATTGGTCTGATATGGCATCAGCCTGCGCTCGATAGGCTGTGCACTTGCCGCAGAGCAGCCAATGAGCGAGCGAGCCGTCTCGCCTATGGCTGTGTACTGCTGCAAATGCGCTTTACAAAAATTCAAAATTAAGGATAATTTTTTGCTTCAGTATTTCATGAAAAGAGACTTTTCCCGTAGCGTCTTAGCTAAGACGCAGTACGAGAGAACTCTCGTAAGAGAACTGCTCTATGACTTCATACGACTTTTATTGACAACTTGTGTGGTGCTTTTACTGTATTTTCTTTGGTGATCTAAATCCCTATTCACTTTAATTGTGTTGTAAATGCAGCTTGGTCTTTTTTCAACAGCCAAGAAGAATATAATACAGCTTTGGAACCACTTGAGGATGAGTAAATGATGACAAAATGTTCATTTTCGGCCTTAAATAAATAATCCTGTTAATAGCAATAGTTAAATTAAATTTCATAGCACATACTGTTAGAAATTACATCTTGACAAAAACCCAACTTGACAATGGCTCTGGCTATTATTATGAAAATAGTTCCAGGCTAAATGAATAACTGTGATGTGGCAAGATATATAGTCACATGAGAAAATGAGTTCACATTAATGAATAAAATTCCCTTTATTTGGGCAGAGCATATTGCTCTGAGCTAACTAACAGCGTGTGACTGGGCAAAGATTTTGAAATGAAGCATTCGTTAGTGGATTATGCAGATGTCTTCCTCAGCGTTCACTAAAGGAATATGCTTTTAAAGGAATCGTTACCAACAAATGACAGTTGTGTCATTATTTACTCACCCTCATGTTGTTTCTCGAACCTGTATGCTGTAATTATGAAGAATCTACAGAGATTTATTTTTATTTTTTTCTGTACAACAATGTGGAATACAGCTATCAAGCTCTGAAAGGACAAAAAAGTACCAAGTACACCAAAGTACAAGTTTGTACACTATGTTGAGAGTCTTATGAAAATCATATAATAGCTTGAAGACTATTTATAAAATATTTAAGATGAGCATGTTAAAGCCTTAAAGTGTAAGATTGACATTCAGATTTAAAAAACAAAAACAAAAAACAAAATGCACAATGCATATTTTTTCTTCTAATAGCAGGTTTAACTAAGCATACTGTGCCAGTTCATACACTACAGTTCAGAAGTTTCAGGTCAGTAAGATTATTATTATTATTTTTTAATATATATATATATATATATATATATAAATTCATACTTTTATTTAGCATGGATGCATTAAATTCATTAAAAGTAACAATATATAATGTTACAAAATATTTCAAATAAATGCTTTTCTTCCAAACTTTCTATTCAAGGAATCGTGAAAAAAAAGGTTTCCACAATAATATTAATCAACACAACTGATTTCAACACTGATAATAAACAATGTTTTTATTTATGATTTCTGAAGGATCATGTGACACTGAAGACTTGAGTAATGATGCTGAAAATTCAGCTTTGCTTCACAGGAATAAAATGCATTTGAAATGTATATTTAAATGCTAAACTGTTATTTTAATTAAGTGGCGTTTTTTTGTCTTCATTGCACTCCAAGTATGGATGTGTAATATTTAATATTCTTTGCTTGGGCTTTTTTCGGCAGGACAACATCATAACAAGTAGTGCTTGTTTTCTCTTTTTTTTATGGTGAGCTCAAAGCCATAACTTTATGCACTCAGAATTCTGAATTTAGTTAAAAACAAAGCTACAAAGTGCAATATCTGGTCAGAAACTTCTGCACTTACATTTTTTCCAGATTCATCCACTGATTGGCTTTCTGTCTCTCTTGCTGTTTCTAGCGAGACTTCATTTCATTTCCCAATGTTTCATTTAATGGAAACATTTCTTTGTACCTGCAGGATGCCAAAGGCGAGACTACACTTTAGTCAGGCCTGTTCTCTTTTGTTCACCCTTTCTTCCCTTGTTCCTCACACACATGTAACAATATGAATTATTGATTCAGAACATGGGCAGACTTTCCTCTGACACAATGAACATTGTGCTGTGTCTTTGCAATGTGCTCGTTGGTTTGTAATGCTCAATAAATGCTGTGCTCACCCATATCCCCTGTGGCAGAGGGTCCACCTCCTCATGTGCCTTCATGTCATGACGGAATGATTATATTTATGAGATGAGCGCACATGAACGCCACCAAAATGTCGTGTGGGATTTTTGTAAGCTTTGACTCTGCTGGGTTCAGTTGGAGAGTCATGTTGGAAGCAAATTGATGTGAATATGTTTGAATAGTTTGTGTGGATTTTATGATGAGGAATATTAATTATTTCTCTAATTTATTAGCTTTTTTTAGACAGCTTTGCATGACCAAACTACATTTCCCATCATTCTTTGTGGCATGAGTAGTGGTGGTTGAAGTTCTGATCACCTAATGTAATATTACTTTAATAAGAGCTTACAGTATTTTCGATTTCTACTTGAGTAAAGGTACAAAACTCACTGTTAAATACTTAAGGAAACTGAATTATTAAGACTATAGTTTGCCTCATACAGAAAAAGATATTTTTTCAAATATTTGTTTATATTTTGGCATATGCAAAAATGACCAAAAATTTAGTGCTAAAAATAAAATATTTGAGTACATATTTACATAGATATATTTTTTAAAAAATATGATATTTTACCATTTTTTTTGTTTTGTTTTCAGTTTAAACATTTAATTCATTCAAAATATATTTAAAAAATAATTTTACATTTACCCATAATGTATTTTCATATTGAACGGTTTAGTAATTTTGTCATTTTTAGTAGTTTTCTTTTATTCATTTTTATTTCCGTTTTAGTTATTTTAGTACATTAAGCTTAACTAAATGAAAAAGAGAAATGTTCAAGTAAAATACATTTTTTATACATTTCTTTTAATGTTAGTTAACGATTATTTTATTTCAAGTAATGGAAATGAATATTCATGAGCCAAGCTGCATCTGGCACAGCCACAGACAGAAAGTAAACTTCCTGAGAAGAGAATATGTGAACAACAGAAGAGAATAAAAGTCATTTTTTACACACACACACACACACACACACACAAAGAAATGTGTTTTCATATTGGCAGTTGCACCAGTGTTTCAGGCTGAAATATTAAACTTTTATGAGAAAAACGAGTGACTGAGACTTTCAAACAGACAGATAGATAGATATAGTTTGATTTATCTTTAGTTTATTTACTAAATTAATTTCCCAGAATCTGGGTTGAATTTCTTTGAATTCAAATTCCAATAGACCTTCCTATAGAATGTGGCCAATTCAATTCAAATTCAAGCTTATGAATTAAAAGGCAGTCAATATATATATACATACATGTATGTGTGTGTGTGTGTGTGTGTGTGTGTGTGTGTGTGTGTGTGTTTGTGTGCTTTATTTTACTAAGATAATGAGTGGCTGGCTATGCGTTTCAGGATTTAAAGCCTCTGTGCACAGCCTGACCCATGCTTTCTGTTTGCATGCTCCCACTTGGACATTTCAGACCCTTGAATTGAATTTGTTTTTAAAAATAGGAACCTTTTCGTGTCTCTGGCTCTTCTTCAAGACACATCTTCTACTGTAAACTTTTGAATGATTACAGATGCACCATATATTGATTATACAAAACTGACATCTGTGGCTCCCCCAAAGGCAGAGGTCACACGAGGCCATGTAGGCCTAATTCATTTCCAGGGCTGTTGTTTTTGCAGTTCTGCTCCAGTGCTACTGCCTCATATGTTCTGTCATATGAAATATGCAACATGCATACCACGGTGCCAGAGTGTCCAGAGGCCAATGCACTGGTATCTAGAGATCTACCATAAAAATAACCACATTGACTGGTATTGATTTACATGAATGATCACACTGATTTTGTGGCATGGGACATGTATTGTAAGATTATGAAAAAGTGATCCCACACAGATCCATAATGCATCATCCTTTAGACTTTGAATGCATCTTCCAAAAAATAGGTATATTTGATAATCAAGTTGTGCATTCAAGTCTAAATTTGTTTGCTAAATTTGTGATGTGATACTGAAATCCACAGTGAATGTGTTTGTTGTCTGATGCTGTAATTTTAGAGGATGTGCTGGTCTCTTAGGTTCACTATTTGTCACGAGCAAGAAGTGCAGAATTGTCTTGATGACTTATCTGCGGCTGTAGGTTTGATGTTTTATGACCTTCATATTGAGGAATGAAGTACTTCAAGTGAATTTGTTTTTATTTGATAGTTGCCAGTGATTAGTTAAAGGCTGTTATGCTGAAAGAGCTTAAGGGCAGCTCTTAAAATAACCACTCACTGCTCTGTGAAGACTTGATGTCATCACTTATTTGATGCAGCAAGGTGATTTTAACTTTAGCTTGCAAAATTTGCAAAAACGATTGCCAGTGGGAGGCTTATGTTGTTAGATTCTTTAGTGTTCCTTCTAAACATTTCTTACAAATCTCACATTTCTTATACACCAAACACTGGTTTTAAAGGCTCTAAAAGCATACTATCAGACTGTTGCAGCATACAGTAAGGAAATATGGATTACTGTTAAAACCATATAGTTAACTAGAACCAAAGCCAAAATGTTGTTACATGAAGTAAAATAAACATTAAAAAATGTTTTTTATTTCAGCTATAGTTAAGGCAAAATTTCTCATTTTTTTGTTTAACTAATACTAAAACTTAAAAAAAGAAGAAGAAGAAAAAATAACTACATACATTTTTTTTTTTTTTTTTTTATAAATAAAAACGATTAAAAGTACAATTATAGAATACCTGTGAAAGCCATTTTCCACCATGGAATAAAAATAAAATTTCAAACAATTCTGAGTTTACATATTACAATTCTGACCCCCCCCCCCCCCCCCCCCTATAATTATGAGCTATAAATTGGCTTTATAATAACTCTGTAGTGTTTATTGTGATATACATTTATGTGTGAAACATATAAAGCAATGCAATACAATGATGATTGAGAGATGGACAAATCAATATTGGTCAAAAGCCTTATATTTGAATTTAATTGAATTTAATGTGACTTTTTAAAATAAGTTTTCATAAACCATGTTTCTAAATAATTATGTATGATTCATCGAATAACGTTAAGATGCTTCAGATCAGTAAATGTTTTTTTTTTATATTACTCATAATATAATAGTTATTCTTTAACTTTAACATTTATATTATATAAATATTAGTAAGAATTTCACAGCAAAAAGACTTGAATATTCCTGAATATTTTACAGTTAAATAAATGAATATCATTTAATTTTATTAATGAATAATTTCTCAATATTACATTTTTTATTTTGAAAAGCAAAATACCAGTTCATGGTGACAGGATACATGTAAAAAATGTGCCAAAGGGGTCTGTGTTGGTTTTGTTTAGTACTATGTCCCAGTACTTTAATATTCTCGCTACAAACTCAGAATGATGCACTGTCCCATTACAAAAAAGTACATACTTTACTTTTAGTGCAGAGCATAAGTAGGCGAACTGGGCCGCAGCCTGCAGTCTCTCCAGCTGCCTTCCTCCATCATGGAGACTAGAGCCATTACTGCTCTAAATGATGATGTGCTCGCAGCACTGCGGCCCCGCTGGTGCAGATCCTTTGCGAGAGGGTGGGGAGTGGAAGGGCTCTCAGGGTACAGCTTGCCTTCAGAATCACTGTGCAAAAGGCTGCACGAGAATCGCTCTTACACTCGGTGACTGCGGGTGTCGAGTGACATGCCAAAACAGATTAATGCATGTTGATGTGTGTGACAGTAATTGTGCCTGTGCATGTGTGTATTTAAGTGACAAGGTTGCAGTTTTGCATCAGTTGCACATGTTTATGTGTGATCATTAAGTGTGCAAGTGGAAGGCAACTGCTAGATAATGTTGCATGCTTGCATTTGTGTGTTTACACGTGCATATGCATGGCACTGCCAGTTTACACAACAGTCTTGGCGCAGGGCCTAGCCAGGTGGCACTGTGCACGCTTCAAGTGCGTCCTCATTTCAGCATCATTCCTCTTGCTCAGACTGATGCCAGTTTTCTGCTGGTCTGTTTATCCTGCCTTATCTCACCTGTCATAAAAAAACCTACTTCCTGCCTGTCACCTTTATTCCTAAATGTCAACATGAAATCAAAGTTCGGCCTGCTTACTTTCATGAAAGTATTATTTTTTTGGAGATTATTTTTTCACATAACAATATGACATTAGATATTTAATTGTGCATGCTCATTTGACCTATTTTGCCATCATCTAATGCTCTCGTAAAGTCTTTAAAAACAATAATAATTTAATAACACCTATAATTGTAATCTTCAGCGAACCTCAAAATACATAATCATTTTTCATACTGCACGCTATAATGTTGTGAAGCCTAAATTATTGTTTTAGATTTTTATTTAAAGGAGAAACACTGACACAAATAATTACAAATATTGTTATTATACTGTACAATACATTCAATCGACAAAAACTAGCAAGAAATTAAAGGTGTAGTACAGAGAGAAATGCATGAGGGCCTGATGAGCAAGTATATAACAGTATTTCTAAAAAGAAGACTTAACTTTAGACTAAGTTACTGTTTTTGCAGGTTATGAATCTTTGGATCATTCATTTGTCGAAATTCATTTAAAAACACTGAATAATCTAGGAACAAGTAACTCTTTGAGAGTGCTTCTTTAACCAATCTGATTCATTCAGTAACAGAGATTAATTGAGGAACACTTATTTAGTAGTGATTCATTAAATAATTTATTCATTTTATTAGTTCAAAAACACAGATTAATTCGGGAACATTTTTTATGAGTCATTCATTAATTCATTAATTTAAAAAAAACAGATTCGCTGCGAAGCATTAATTTATGACAGATTTATTAAATCATCCACTTAACAGATTAATTGAGGAATATTCATTTATGAGTGATTTGTTCAAAAGCACTATTTTATTTAGGAACAAAACAAGTAACTGTTTTTATGAACAATTTATTTAATCTTTCACACATCTGATTCATGATTCATAATGCCACTACTATGTGTGTGGCTCTGGCATGCTCAATGATAAATTTTTACTTTATTTGTATTTATTTAAAAGCAATACACACTCGATATCATGCTGCTGGTCTGAACTTCAGCATGTGTGCGAGTTTAATATTGCTTAAATATCTGGCTATTGGCTTAACTGAAATTCATGCTAGTCTAAAGTGGACTTTTAGGAGTTCCTCTCTATTTAATATACCTGTCACTTGCAGCTAATTCAAATCATCTGTCAATTGTCAAGTAGTTTAACACAGTCTCTCTCCCAACTCATATATTGACGCTTGGTCAGGACACTTTGGCGTTGCTTTTTGACGCACAGGGTACCCCTTTAGCGTAATCATTTGATGTGCAAGGTCCTCCATTGCTTTAAATAATATTGCCATTATTGCACATATGTTGGGGTGTGATTTTTCAATGTAAACAGTCACAGCATTTATTTATTTTACACTATTTACACATTTATGGGATCGCTGCTCTTCCTGTGTGCTGTCTCTGTGCACAAATTAAAAAAATACCTCCAGAAGAAGCGTTATGTCAGCCATTGGCTCTTTTGTGTGTCTCGTGACTGATTGTGTCATGCTACGGGAGCATCTTTTTGAATGAGAGGTGATGTGAGCGCATTAACGGTGCAGGATTATTTTAAGGAATTAAAACCTTATGTTTTACTCTTCGCCTAAAGATATCGTATGGCTTCAGAAGACTTGGAATGCAACACGACATGTTTTTAATGCTTTTATTCCGCTTGTTTATGGTTGGTTTTAGCAATTAATTCCTATGACTTTACTTTTATTTGCCTGTTACATGTTTTATATTGTTCAGAAGTTGGTAGGTTTAGGGTAGGGGTGGGGTTACATGCTCCAATCAAAGTATAAATTTATATACAATTATTTTCATTTAATACAAATGCATGAAAACCATTAAATTAAGACAAACAACTGAAAACACCTGTGCTTTGAAAAAATATGCTAAAGAGGTACCTCGAATGTCAAAAAGCGAAGCGAAGGTGTCCTGACCAAGCATCAATATATGACAAGTTGGGAGTTAGACTGTGTTGCGTAGTTAGATTCTAGCAACCATCATAATGCCTTTCATCATCTTTATTATCATCTCTCTTAAACTGATTTCAAATGACTTTGACAGTCGCAGGCATAAAAACCACATAGGAATGTGTGCAAATGTCAGGAGTAATAATGTCCTCTCTGTGTGGCTTAGCAAAGGTCAAGATCTGGTTTCTCTTCGGCCAAACATCCTCGCAGGAATTCATCGTGGTCATGCAAGCATCCGATTCCTTCTCCCTCGGAGTGATGGCATCAGTAGGGAGCTTGATTGGTGCCCGAAGATGCACAAGGGCTGAACTGACACACAAAAAAAGTGGCCTTTGAGAGGTGTTTAGTTGCATACTTGTCCCTTTGGCATTTTGCAGAGCTTGTTTGCTACGATTCAAAACAAGTAGCAAATGCAGTCAATCAGATTAGCCAGGGGAAAAATAAGGCTTGTTACATAATCCAGCAATGCACCTTTTCACAGAGAAAGAGATTACATTAGTGTTGCAGCCATGACAGGGTGGAGGAAGAAAGAACACATAATGTTTGATGTACGAATGTAGTCTCCATATGAACAGTGTGTGTGGGCTCTGGGGTTTTTACATCAGCTTTCACAGCTGAAGGAGCCGTTGATGCTAACAAACCTAAGCAGCAGTAACTGTGTGTGCATATTAAAGAAATTGAAGATCTTTTTTAACATCTTAATTGCTTCTCCTATATCTGTAGCTTTTCAATTTTGTCTCCTGAGAAAAAGAGCTTGTTATCTCACCTGTGTCTCCAGCTATGTTCAGATTTGCTAGTGGACAGCAAGGCAGCTCAAAAACCAAATGAGTAAATAGTCCTTTTTAATAGGTTATTATTTTTGCTTTGTAGTATTGGATGGATGTTTTTTTTTTTTTTAGATTGCTGCAATGCATTATGGGATTGTGTTTTCCTAAAATGGTAGGCTACTGTAAATCAGGTATTCCTAAAGCTTTTTGTCTGGTCTTGTTTTGTCGTGTAGTGCACTTGAATACTCTTTTCTGCTCACCAAGGCTGCATTTATTTAATCAAAAATATAATGAAAACTGTAATATTGTGAAATAGTATTACGATTTAAAATAACTGTTTTCTGTTTGAATATATTTTAAAATGTAATTTGTTCCTTTGATGCAAAGGAATCCTGAAAGATCCTTCAGAAATAATTATATTATGATGATTTGGTGCGCAATAAACATTTTCTTATTAACATTATTGTTATTGTTAATCAATGTTTTACTAATATATTTGTCAATAATATATTCATTTATTTTTACATTTGACATTTTTATGATTACATTGATTTTATTTCTTCAAATTAATTTTAGGAGCAACTTCCAAGACAAAATTCATACTTAAATGAAACATGATTAATATCTGTGTGCTATCAGTATTAATTTTATAGTTCTCTATAAAATGGTATAGTTCTTTTAATTTTTCTGTTTTTATTTGTTTTAAAGATTTTAAAGGGACTGCTGGCCCAAAAATGTAAATTCTGTCATCACTTATGCATCCCATCACTTTAAAGAGAAACATCTGAAGCAAAGTCAGTGCTTAATATAACTGAGAATTGTTCATTCTCAGCGAGTGAGACACACACAGTGCTGTGAGTGTTTGTCTTGTGTGTGTCGGTGTTTGTTAGTCTCGCTGCTGTTTGGTGCTGATCCCAGTAGGTGGTAAACTGGGGGAGGTGGGTGGAACTGCTGTTCATGAACTGATGTTGAGTTCTCTCTCACACTCGCTTCACTGCTGGTTACCAGGATTCCACCAATACAAGAAATCATCTCACATTCAAGCTGGAAAAACACTGACATTTATTAATATCACAAGATTGCATTACATGCACAAGGCCTGATGCAAAAGAAAAAACACTGCATATTTCTCAGAGGTTGCTTTTTCAAAGCAAGAGACTTAATTGAGTTATGAATCATTAAATCAGTTACGAATTTGCTCTGTCTGAGATAATTATTTTAAATATGTTTTATTTCTTCTACATATCTAAGAAATAAAAATAGGGTAATGCCTTATTCTGCAATATGGTCAGTACCGTTGCTCCCTATATGCAGAGTACGCATTTTGCGTAGGGCACCAACTCCCAGGAGGGCACCATCCCATTTGCTCAAAAAAATATTGTTCTTTATTAATATTACCATCTACATATACAAACAATATATATACATATATACATATATATATATATATATATGTTTTAATGTCTGTAATAATTTCCCCAGCAACAACAACGCATTTGACTTAATATTCTAGTTTTCATGACTTGTATTATATAAAAACAATGAGGCACTAATGATTGGTTAATTAATAATATCAACCAGTGGCCTGGTAATTGCTGTTGTAACACTTACATGACGATCAAATCCTTGTTTAATATTGACCAAACATTAAATTCAAATTTCCACTTTTTTTGCAATATGAAATGCTACAGCCTCTTTAATATCTTCAACAAAAACATGTGGACATCACAACCCTTACCAAAATTAACCAATATAATATTTTCAATTTAATTGTATTATTTATGTATATTTATTAAATGTATTAATAAATGTATAATTTATTAGAAATATTTTAAATATGTGTTTAATTAATTAATATTTTATTTTTATCAAATACCAAATACAATATTCTAATAATAATTATAATCAAACATTTATTTTACAAGACTATTTCAGAATATGACTATAGTTCAAATATTGTGATCTAGGGAGAATCTGATAATAAATATTGTATATTTTATTGTACATGCATGTTTCACAACAAGTCTCCATTTGTTCTCTCATTATTGTCATTACTGTCATCTCTAGCTCTAGTATGTATATGTATGTACACACACTCATGCCTCCAGCTGTTCGCTATACTCTCATTTCTGTCTCTAGCTTCTTAGATTTGTCTCTTGAGAAGAAGACCCCATAATCAGCGTCTCAAACTCTGCTCAAATTTGCAAAGATATCAAAGTAGACAGCCTCAGCTAAAGTCTCCATTTGTTCTCTGTTTAATCTCACTGCTGTCTCTGAGAATCAACAGAGCGACTCAAGAGATCTCCTCTCGGATCTTTCTTCACCACGGGCTGTTTCTTTTATAGAGAAAAGGTCTCAGAAGGGAGTAATTGTATGCTAACGAACACAGTCAGGCGAATTGAGGAGCTGAAAGAAAATGTGAAAGAGAAAAGAGACATTTGTACATTGAGCTTAGCCTAAGATCGCTGATGGTAACCATGGAAATAATTATAGAGCAAACAGACTGCTAGAGAGAAAGGAAAAATGAAAGAGAGAGGGGAGGAATTTAAAAGAGTGCATCTTTGGATCTTGCTTTGAGTTTTAATAAAACTCGGCACTACAGTAGGTAGGCGGGTTTTAATCTGGCTTTGATCACGTATACTGATCTTTTAATTGAATGCACTATGGTCAGGCTCTTGAATGAGGGATATACATCAGCCACGTTCATTCTCTTGTGGTGTGGATCAGTAACGGCCTTCTTGAGGTGGATATTCAATCATCAGGAGGTATGAGGTGTGCGTCAGCTGTCTTTGTGAGCATTAAGACTCCTCTCTGCTGGAGATGTGTCCGGCTCAGCTTCGCCTCAATGCTTTAACTTTAGCACTCACTGTCTTGGGCTTGCAAGCCGGAAGCAGTCGTCATGGAAACACATGTCTTTATAACACGCTGATCATTTACACAGAGCTGTTTGTCTGAAAATGACAGTTCTTGATTAAATCAGTCAAAAAGCCTCTTTCATGCAATTTAGGTGTAATCTAGAGATGTTCCGATACCCTTTTTCTCTTCCTGATACCGATTCCGATACTTGGGCTCAGGGTATCGGCCTATACCGAGTACTGATCCGATACCTGGGTGTGTATCTGTATATACAGCTGTATATACTACTAGCCCTGTGTAAATTGCTAGAATTATTTTATGGTGTGCTTCAGACTTATCCCTTAATAAAACATGAACAAATACATGGTGAACTACTGTATTTATTACAGTATTTTTATTATCTGACATGAATTTGAGAGTAATATTATTTATTTTCTTAAGCGAAAAAGAACTTCAAATGCAGCCAAAAATCTAACACCACAAACTAAAAAAGGTATTTTAGTTTTACAATATAACTGTATAAAAAACTGCAACAAATAAGTCTAGGAATATAAAAAAATGATATATTAATCAGATAATCACTTTACAACAAAACAATTAAAAAACAAGCAACCGTCTAAGCATAATTATTATTATTAATAGAGACGTATTATTATTACTACATAGAGGCATAGTTAAATCTACTGTAGGCTACAACAGTAGCTTAATAATATATTGTCAAATTACTCACGTTAAACCGAACATTTATTTTGATGGGTTGGCATGAAGATCTTTGAGTGTCTGTGTTTATGATATGACCGTTTTCTCAAATGAAATGGTAAATTCTCATGAAGTGACGGTTTATGCGTTCGTGTCCTCATATAGTGACACATGGCAGAGACTACAAAACAACGAGCTCCCGCGCATCTGCGCCCGTCACCCACAGAGATGTAGAATTTGCAGGAGTAATATTTAAATTAGGGGTGCACCGATCGAGATCGGCCGATCGTTAATGCGCATCTCGCCAGTAAAGCCGGTTATCTAATCAGCAGTAAATTCCATCAGGTGCGTGATTTCACATAGAGCCGCTGTTACTACACAGAGCCGTTGTTAACTGTCTAGTTGCGCAAATAAACGCTGATGATGAACGTGGATTTGCGCATCTTCTCAGTTAACAATGGCTCTGTGTAGTACCAGCTGCTCTATGTGAAATCACGCACCTGATGGAATTTACCGCTGATTACACAACCGGCTTTACTGATGAGATGCGCATAACGATCGGCCGATCTCGATCGGTGCACCCCTAATTTAAATAGTATTTTGCAACTTCCTGTGTTTGCAATGCATTCTGAGCAGTGAAGAAGAACCGTGCAGCGGTTAGGCAAAGCTAGCGGTCATAACTAGGTCTTGTTTAAGAAAATGGTATCGGATCGGTATATGGGTTCATGTACTCGCCGATGCCAATGCCAGAATTTGTTGTGGTATCTGTGATATTTCCGATACTAGTATCGGAACAACTCTAGTGTAATGTTACCAACCCTGTCAGCAATACAGTTTTATAGTTTTTAGTACTACTTCTAAAAGATGATTAAATAAAGTTTAAGCAGATACAATATATTAATATAAATTTAAAAACAGAATGCTTCTGGTCAAAGGTTTGGGGTCAGTAAGGTGGGGTTTTTTTCTGTGTGTTTTTTACAAATTCCTGGTCTTGTTCAGGAAGAATACAGTAATCAGTAAAAGTGACAGTAAAGCATTTTACAAAAATGTTCCTTTAAAAAAAATGCTGTTCTTTTTAGATTTTATTCTTCAAAGAATCCTAAAAAATCCACAAAAAATATTAAACTTTTTTTTACATTAAACGTTGCTTTGAAAGTATATTCAAATAAAAACATTTTAAAAAAAAACAATTAAAATTAAAATTGCTTAAAAAAAAACAATTGATGTATTTTTTATAATATAATGTAATATTTCAGTGCTTACTGTATGTATGTAGGAATATGCATTTTTTTTGTGTGTGTTTGTGTGAATTATTAATGTATATTTATATATTAAGAATAGTCCACCCAATAGTTTTAGGTCAAATTATCTTTCATACAGGTCATATAAGTTTGAAACAACATGAGGATACATTTTTGTGGGATCTTTCCCTTTAAGAAGCGCTGTACAGTACTGTCATTCTTCTAAGCGATCAGACTGTCAGCCTGCCAGAATATCATAAAAACTTGAGGGTGGGCTGTTTTAACCAGAACCTCTTAGCAACCAGTCAGAGACTCAGAACACCCTAGCAACCGCATAGCAACACACTGAAAACCTCAGAACACCTTGGCAGCCATGTAATGCTCTGCCAACCACCCACAATACCCTTGTGGTCCAAATCAAATGTAAAAACCTTTATTATCTTTTAGCTTTTAGAATTAAAAGCAAAGATAGCAGCGAAAGCTAACATGCGACTTGCAGCATTACTTTGTACTGTACACGCACTCTCCGCGTTTAATCTGCATTGTCATTTGTCTTCAGTTTGTGTGGTTGTGTAATTACACACATTCCTCCCACATAACCCACCTCTACAGAAGCCTCTCCACTCACCGGCTGCCTGCGAGCGTCACATCCAAACACACACACACACCAGAGCTGTGTGTGTGAGAGAGAGTGAAAAAGACAGAGAGAAAGAGAGAGAGAGTTTGCCCCAGGCTTTTACATGAAGTTCTCTCCATCAAATCCCATCTCTCCCCCACCCCCCTGTCCAGCTCAGCCCCACTTCGCTCCTCTTGTCTCCTCGAGTGAGCGAGAGCGCAGTAAAGAAAAGGACAATTGCAGGAAAGGATGCATCGCCTTGCTGCTGGTATTCCTGTGTGCATGACTGGAAACGAGCAAACCGGAATACAGCAAGAAGGACTTCCAGCTTTTCCTCGTGCTAAGGATTTCCATATTGGAATTGCTTTTGGAAGTCCTCATGCAAATGACCCGTCCATTTGAATCGGAGCTTTGATGCGTCACTAAACGCGTCGTTTTGTGCACTCCGTGCGCTCGGAGGATTTACGCGTCGGTGTCACTGGCACAGAGCTGCGGAGAAGTCTGGCTCCGTCACACGCGCACACACACACACACACACACAAGTTTGCATTAGATGCCAGTGTTTTACTGTCTATGGAAGTGTTAGCTTAGAATAAATACCTTAGTCATGTGTGTGCATGCTCCGATAAGTTCTCTCGTAGAGCGTTTTAAACATAGATAGATAGATTGCAACGCTAAACGACACCCTAAAATAGCTAAAGTAAAACATGAGAGAGTTTCACCGCAGATCTGGTGTTGGTAACCGCAGTAAAGGCAGAAGGGAAGCGGCTCGTCATTTCAGGGTCGTGTGTAAAGGAGCCGGCGAGCATCGCCGGGACCCGGAGCTCTCCATCTGGCATTCTGCTGAGGAACAGCCGCTGTCGGGGCTGGAGAGAGTGACTGAGACGAGGTGGAGAAATGAGACGCAACAATTCTAACAGTTAAACACCCAGGATATACTAATATACGTATAGAGTGCAATTTCTTGATTGTAAATATTCATTTTTAACAATTCTTACTATTCTTGTAAGTAAATACATTTAGATATCCAAGTAGTAGTCATAAATATAGTATTAGTGAAATATATGTATTCAACTAAGCAAACTACTATAATATATTTAGCCTACATTTGATTGCAATAACCACAGGTAATGCATAAATACCTTTTTAGAATTAGATTTATGACATATTAGGTCAAAATGTTGCCGAGTTGTACATTACTTCATATGGGATTACTTAAAGAAAGCAAGAATATATTTATTTAGTAGTCAGTAAGTCATATTTAACACATGATTACAACCAAACATGGTGTGGCCATTCATCGTTCTGTTGACCTTTAAAGGAACTCTTGTTCTGCCAAGGGAAAGAACTCATTCACAAATTAAACAGAAGAAAGTGACTTAAGAATTGTGACTGGATTATGATCAGAGATGGACAGTTTGGACAATTCGTCTTTCTTGGTGGCTTGAGATTACTTCTGGATCCTGGACGGGAATAATTAAGGAGGAGTAAGGGATTGTACCACCCCTTACAATTGCATTCTGGTGTAAGTAGGAATGATCTGCACATTACAGTTGGTTGTTACATGGGGTCACATAATTTATTTGGCCTATAGATTAAATGACAAATTCTCTTAAAAGGTGATTTTATTTAGAAGATAAAATTATACAAATGCATTAAAATTGTCAGGTTTATCAAATGAATGACCTCATAAAAACAGTCATCATTTAAAATTTACTACAAATTTTTTTTACTATACTACATTTTGATTATATGCAATGCTGCAGAGATCTTTATTCAGTTGATTCAAGCATATCTACTGTATTGTAGTCTGTGGAACCGTTTGGAAGGTTGTTTCGTGATGCTTTTCTGAAAAGAGTGTAAGGTTGCTATAAAAACACCCACTGCTGCAAGAGAAAAATCCTTGAAAATGACAAACGAAGAAAGAAAAGTCCTTTGGCAATTTGTCTCCATGATTTACAGGCATCACTTTTTTCTTTTGCAGCTTCCAAAGATCTAAAAACACTAAAATATATTCTTAGAAACCTTTTTATATTGAACATGAAATTTGTGCCACTAGAGGCATGAAATGAATTTGATAAATAATGACTGTCAGACAGGTTTCCCAAACATTCCCATTTGTGACCCTGGAGCACAAAACCTTGAAGGGATAGTTCACCCAAAAATCAAAATTATGTCATTAATAACTCAAGATATTTTAGATTTAGTCCGAGAGCTCTCAGTCTCTCCATTTAAACTGTGTGTACGGTATACTGTCCATGTCCAGAAAGGTAAGAAAAACATCATCAAAGTAGTCCATGTGACATCAGAGGGTCAGTTAGAATTTATTGAAGCATCGAAAATACATTTTGGTCCAAAAATAGCAAAAACTACGACTTTATTCAGCATTGTCTTCTCTTCCGTGTCTGTTGTGAGAGAGTTCAAAACAAAGCAGTTTGTGATATCCGGTTCGCGAACGAATCATTCGATGTTCGTTATCTGGCTCGGCTCGGTGTTCATCTTCAGTTCTCTCTTCACAGCAGTTCAGTCAGTGTACTGTTTGAGTACATGCATTACTCCGGGATATTGGTTTGTTTTAACTCAGAGGGAGTGTCAGCCACATTAAAAAAGTTAACAGCTTAAGTAATTTGTGGATTAATGCGTATTGGAGATCCAAACCGTTTAAAACGATTCAGTTCAATTTGGTCAACTGGTTCAAGAAGATCCGCTTACATCGAATGATTCGTTCGCAAACCGGATATGACAAACTGCTTTGTTTTGAACTCTCTCACAACAGACACGGAAGAGAAGACAGTGATGAATAAAGTCATAGTTTTTGCTATTTTTGGACCAAAATGTATTTTCGATGCTTCAAAAAATTCTAACTGACCCTCTGATGTCACACGGACTACTTTGAAGATGTTTTTCTTACCTTTCTGGACATGGACAGTATACCGTACACACAGTTTCAATGGAGGGACTGAGAGCTCTCGGACTAAATCTAAAATATCTTAAACTGTGTTCCGAAGATGAACGGAGGTCTTACGGGTTTGGAACGACATGAGGGTGAGTTATTAATGACATAATTTTGATTTTTGGGTGAACTATCCCTTTAAGTCTTAAGTTGCTGGGGTATATTTTTAGCAATAGCCAAAAATACATTGTATGGGTCAAAATTATTGATTTTTCTTTTATGCCAAAAATCATAAAGATATTAAGTAAATATCATGTTCCATGAAGATATTTTGTACATTTCCTAGCGTAAATATATCAAAACTTAAATTTGATTTAGTAATATGCATTGCTAAGAATTCATCTGGACAACTTCAAAGGCGATTTTCTCTCAGTATTTTGATTTTTTTGCATTCTCAGATTCCAGATTTTTTCCTAATAAACCATACATCAATGGAAAGATTATTTATTCAGCTTTCAGATGATGTGTAAATCTCATTTTCGAACAATTGACACAACTTTGACTGGTTTTGTGGTCCAGGGTCACATTTGTCAAAAAACTGATAGCCCCGCCTCCAAACTCACACCATTGGTATTTGTATTTTTTTGCATAATTCAAATGTTGTTTTGAACATTCAGCATCCAGAACTGGAATTGTTCACTTTATTACTTAATTTAAAATAAATAACATATACAAAAAAAAAAAACCATTTAATTTCACCCAATTGCCAAAGAAACATTTCTCATATTCATGTAGTTTAACTCAAAAAATGGAAATGACTAAAACTTAAAAATGATTGACTAATATTAATAACTCAGTGACACTAAACTAACACTGTCATTTACAGCACAGGTGGTGTTTAGTGATGCCTTGTGGGTAACCCGCGGGTCGGGTCGGGGTGGGTAGAGAAATTGGCACTTTATTTGCGGGGCGGGTTGGGGCTGACGCACGCTCAGATATACGCTATGGCAGTGGTCTCCAACATGGTGCCCGCGGGCACCTGGTAGCCCGCGTGGAGTCTCTGAGTCGCCCGCACGTTCTATAAATAGCCTGAATTGTAATCTTTCTTTTTTTTTTATGATAATGTTATAAAATGAGAAAATAACTATTGGTGACATTTCATATACCATTAAAACATAATAAAATAATTCAATAGTTTAAAATATTTAGAATCTGCACGTCTCTCTCTCTCTCTCTCTCTCTCTCTCTCTCTCTCTCTCTCTCTCTGCGTCTCCTGCGCGCACCTCTCTCTCTCTCTCTCTCTCTCGCTCGCTCTTCGTCTCGCACGCGCACACCTCTCTGTCTGTCTCTCTCTCTCGCTTTCTCTCGCTCTCTCTCGCTCTCTCTCGCTCGCTCGCTCTGCGTCTCGTGCGCGCACCTCTCTTGTTCTCTCTGCGTATCGCGCGGCAGAGGAGCAGCGTTTTAATTTAGTTAAACACAGATATTATGTTGCTTTTCTAAATTTACATGCAACTATGTAAAGTATATCATTCAGTCACTATTTCATATTTATGCCGTTGTTCTTTCTTCCTTTCCCCCCGTGATTTTGTCTATATCGCGAATATAAGACGACCCCCCATTTTTTAGGACAAAAACGCCTATTTTTAGGACAAAAAAACTTGTCTTTTCGGGTATATACGGTAATTATATAGTCAATAGTCATAATATTTAACAATATTACTGTTTGTTGTTGTATTTTTCAAAACTTGAAACTGTGTGTGTGTGTGTGTGTGTGTGTGTGTGTGTGTGCGTGTGTGTGTGTGTGTGTGTGTGTGTGTGTGTGTGTGTGTGTGTGTGCCTATATCAAACAAGTAGCCCTCAAGACTATTTTATCCCTTCAGGGAGCCCTCACTCACAAAAAGGTTGGAGACCCCTGCGCTATGGGTTTAATGCATTTGCAGACAATGTAATTACACGTAACTATCATATAACTGTATCATATAAGTGGATTTTCATGGAAGAAAAAATCTGAACTGAAAACAACACTGGATTTAAAAATATATAAATAAATTAATTAAACTCCTAATAAATGTCCAAACAGCGATGCTATTGTAGAATTTATTGTTATAAAAATTTATAGGCTATAGCAATCCAAGTAAACAATATATATAGGCCTATATGACCACATTAATTTTAAGAATCATATGTTTTTGTTTGTTTAGATAAATTGTTCAGAAGGGTTTGACCAAACTGTTAAACTAGGTTATTTACAAATCATCCAAACACCTGATTCATTTCTAATACTATTAAATTGTAAAGAAACTACAAATCCATTTTTGAAACCGTGCTCTGTTTTCGGACGAGAGCAGCATATATCTGAGTGCACGCGTCCGGTTTTGTGCAAGATCAAGAAAATCTGTGCAAGATTTTGAAAATATGACTTTGTATGAAGTCACTGAAATTGTTCAAACTGTAAAGATGAAAAGTGTGTATTTTCTGTATTGGTGTTTGATGCTAGTGTTTTTCCTCTCAGTGTGTTCTGAGTGACAGTGTGTGTTATCTCAGTGAGGGTTGTGTGTAGTGTTTGGCTGCACTGAGCCTGTTTTGAACCATGTGTTTTAAGAGTTGTGTTGGTAGGAATGAGTTTTGCAGCTGATGTGAACTGTTTAGATCAGGTGACTGTTGGTAGTGCACACTGTAGTTTTGCACATGATGCGTCACTAAACGCGTCGTTTTGTGCACTCCTTGCGCTCTGAGAGTTTTGCACATGGAGCTCCAGTTGTTCTCACTGTCATTTAGCAATCGAAAAAAACTGTAATAAGGCAGTTTTTTATTTCTTTGTTTTGTTTAAGCCCAGTGTGTTATGTTGGAGTATTTAAGTTAGCTATTAAACACGAAGCACACACGGCTGAACGGATAATCCCTTAACTAATCCCTTTACTTAACCCCCTCGTAACCCCGAAAACCTAATGGTAGAACACAACACCCCCCCCCCCTTCAAAGAACAAAACTGGGCTCTCTCAAGCTATAACTATAGGAAATAACCAAACACCTAAGCATTAAAGTCTGTGATAAAGTCCTTTAGGTATGCGGGACGAGCTCTTGCTCGAATCGGCCGACTCTCAGTTACTGTTGACTGCGGCACTTCTTGGCCCTCCTTGGCCCTCCTGATTCCCATCAGGCAGTGGATAAAGAGGTTGAGGCCTCACAGCTGGTGGACATTGATGCAGGACCACCCTGACAGGGGAACCTTGATGCACTCGGCCTGCCCGTGGTTGTACTGGCAGCGGTGATGGTGGTGCAAAAACCGAGCTGTGTGTTGGCCCTCCACTAGGCTCCCTTGTCTGTGAGCACATGTGTGAGTTGAAAGGGTTTGGCAATTTCCGCAGTCTGCTAGCATGCCAGCGAGAACCATCGCTCAACAAGAATGTGGGAGGCCCTAACTGACAATCCACCTGGAGGGGTTCAGACCAAAACAATGCCATTTTATTGCTACGGTGTGGTCTCTGGACCCGAACCCAGTCTAGAACTGTCATCTTACTAGATTTAGCCTTGTGTCTTCTGTCAAAGTTGGCCTTCATTCGCCTCTGGTTTGAAATTACAGCAGCTTTGGCTGCTGCCCAGGTGCCATCTGAGGCTGTAGCTGACAATTCTTGTGGTCTCAGTCTGTCCAATGGCAAGTTCATCTCTCGGCCAAGCATAAGCAGAGCAGGAGAGGCCTGAGTTGTGGTGTGCTGGCTAGCTCTGTAATGCATAAGAGTTGAGTTGAGTGCTGTTTGGAATGCATACCCCTGGGCCTGGTGTGCACAAATGCCATTCTTAAGGCTTTGATTGAATCTTTCAACCCCACCATTTGCCTGGGGATGGTAGAGTGCGGCACGGAAATGCTTAATTCCTTTACTGCACAGGAAATTGGAGATGTCTGCAGAGGTAAACTGCGGCCCATTGTCAGTAGTGATGGCACGGGGCATGCCCCAGCGAGCGAACAGACTCTCCAGTATCTGAGTGATGGTCTGTGTTGTAACTGTCCCGGCTGGTATTACCTCAGGCCATTTAGAATGGAGATCATACACGACCACCAGAAAGCGCTGATGGTGGGGAACACCATGGCCATGAATTTCCCCACAGATGTCAAGTTGAAGGTGCTCCCATGGGTGAGATGGCCATGGAACAGGCTGCAAAGGGGGTGAGACCGGTTGTCCAGTCATTCCACTGAGTAGACATGGTTCACAATCTCTGACCAGTCCTTCAATGTCACGATCAATGCCTGGCCACCAAACCAGGTCTCGGCATCTTTGCTTAAGCTTTACAATACCCAAGTGCCCCTCATGCGCCATTGATAAGACACGTGCGCGCAGGCTGCGTGGCACCACTGTACAAAGGCCTCTAGAGACACACACATCGCCCCAACGTGACAGTTCATTTTGTACCTTAGCAAAAGGTTTTAGCTCCTCGGGCACCCGTGCTGGCCATCCTGAGCGTATATATGTGCGCAGTGTTGTTAGTGTGGGGTCACACTTGGACTCCCTCTGCAGCTGCTCCAAGGAGACCGATTCTTGTAGAGGTGTGTGTAGCAGCTGAATGAGGTCTGACTCCATGTCATAATTTCCTGGTCATACTGCCTTAGACGCTCACCCCATCTGTGCAGACGCAGGGGTTTATGACCTGAGCCAGAGGCCGACAAGAGTGTGGTCAGAGCCGGATGGTCCATGCGGAGAGTGAAATGCCGACCATAGAGGAAGAGATGCCATCATTCAGTTGCCCAGACACAAGCAAGGGCCTCGCGTTTACCTACAGAGTAGCGCTGTTCTGTGGGGGTCAAAGCTCTGGAGGCAAATGCTATAGGTCTTTCCACTCCATTCTGCATCTGCGACAGCACTGCGCCCAGTGCCTGTGTGGAGGCATCGCAGGTGACGATAGGCTGACTATCAGGATTGAAGTGAGCTAAGACAGGAGGTGTGGTAAGCTGGGACTTTAGTGTTCTAACGGCCTCGGAGCATGCACTAGTCCAGTTCCATGGCTCTTCTTTTTTTAGTAACTGGCGAAGGGGTGCCGTGGTTTGGGAGTACTGAGGCAAGAAACGAAGGTAATAGGCTGTCATGCCCAGAAATGAGGCCACCTGTGAGGAAGAGGTGGGCTCTGGGATTCTGTGTATCGCCTCAATATTTGACTGAAGAGGGGCGATGCCCCTAGACATGAGGCGGTATCCAACAAAGTCTATGGCTGAGGCTGCAAAAGTGCATTTCTCTCCATTTAATGTAAGGTTATGTGCCATGAGAGCACTGGCCACCCTGCTGAGACGGTCGTTATGGGTCTGGACATCTGGCGCATGGACTACTATATCATCCAGGAATACTCCAACTCCAGGAATTCCAGCCAAAATGGTGGTCATTAACTTTTGAAAGCAGCTGGGGGCGGAGCTTAGGCCAAACGGCATACGAGTATATCGAAATGCCCTAGCGTGTGTGACGAATGCAGTGAGATCTCTGCTAAAAGGGTGGAGTGGCACCTGCAGATAACCTTGGCGCAGGTCCAGTTTTGAGAAGACTGTTGAACCATAGAAGTAAGCAGTCAGCTCCTCAGTTGTGGGTAAGGGGTACTTGTCTGGGATAACCGCCTTATTTACAGAGTGCAGGCCAACACATACTCGTATTCCTCCCGATTTTTTTTGCAATGACCAGGTTAGAAATCCAGGGAGATGCATTGACCGGTTCAATAACTCCGATGTCCAGTATCATTTGAAGCTCCGCAGTAACTTCTTCCCACATGGCTAGGGGAATTCTGCGCAGGGGCTGTATGACCGGCGGCACACCAGGGTCAACCAAAGGCCTATGGCCTCGAGGTACACCGTGAAGCCATCGATCCAGCTCGCCCATGGAATAGGCCAGGGGTGCCCAACCCTGCTCCTGGTGATCGACTGTCCTGTAAAGTTTGGCTCCAACCCTAATCAAACACACCTGCCTTTAATTTTTAAGTAAGCCTGAATACCTTAATTAGTTGCTTCAGGTATGTTTGATTAGGATTGGAGCTAAACTTTGCAGGACAATCGATCGCCAGGAGCAGGGTTGGGCACCCCTGGAATAGGCGGTTCACCAGGCACGGGAAGAAAAGGGGCCAGCGGTGGTAAGCTAAACTCAGCCATTTTTATTATTATGTTGGAGTATTAAAGTTAGCTATTAAACACGAAGCACACACGGCTGAACGGATAATCCCTTTACTAGTCTTCATCTCACTCACTCACACACATGCGCAAAAACAGCAGGCAAAAACTTAACCCCCTCGTAACCCCGAAAACCTAATGGTAAAACACAACACAGTGGACCATTACAAATCCAATTTGGCAGTAAAGATCGATCCACAATGCATATCAATCAGAGGCTGAACAATTATTATTATTTTATTTCACTAGTTTCACTTTTATCATGTTTGTTCTCCCCCTCCTCTAGCTGTCTCTCTCTCTTCCGTTCTGTCTCTCTCAAAGGGACTGAAGCTTGAAGCTGTTTCCACCCACACACTTCAGCTCTGGCTTTAAGCTTGATATCAGATTTACATTGAGAATAAAAAGTGCTCACACACATGCATGCTCTTACCCACACAGATACATACTTGCACACACCTATGTTGGGAGGAGTATTAAAGTCCATTGTTGTGTGATAGAAAATATGTCCTCTCAGCCTGGAGATGCAGAACACAGTCATATAGTGTTTGATAACAGACGGGGCCTGTCTTAACTCCATCGAATTGCAACTTGCCATTTCTCATCCATCCGACTGTGTTGTGACATACGTGTTCTCATGCGTGTTAGTCCGTGTTACATCACTTCAGTGTTTCATCATGTAAGTCAAATGTAAGGTACTAGAAAATGTTGCCATGGCAACCAAATAAAGAGCCTGGATTTGGATCAAAAAAGGCAGAGGGAGAAATTGAAATAAATGGACGTATCGAACCCTCTTTACTTTGGATTTCAGCTTGGCGTAATTAAAAGCAATAGTGACCTCTGGCCTGCGATCAGGTTTAGTCCATTAAGTCCTGCGGTTCTTGAAAGGCGTTCATAAGGGTGAACATTAATTTGTGTTTTTAATGCTCTATCCATCCCAGACGCATTAAAGTGAATTATAGTTTATTTCTGTATCATGTGACAATTCATTTTGGAAACTAGAGATTGATTTTAAGTAAATCCTTTGCTGAATCATTTGTTTAAACTGTCTTGCTCTGACATGCTGCACACAGTCAAAGTATTTATATAAATAAATATATGAACACATGCACAAATACACACACACACACACACACACATATATATATATATATATATATATATATATATATATAGAATGGACAGTGTTTGAAAAACAATATTGCACTGATTCTGAATTCAACAAAGCAATCGTAACAAATCAGAACAAAGTTATATAATTCTTCAAAGTCTCGCAGTCGTCATGGAAACGCATCTCTCTAACACACTGATTATTTCATCTGAAAATGAACGTTCTTTTTTGAATTCATCAAAAAGCCTCTTTCATACAATGTGGGTGTGATATTTTTAAAGTCTCAATTAACAATTATGTGGGTTTTGGTGCTGGTGTACTTCTAAAAGTTGTTTAAGTAGGTGGTTTTTGGGGGGGGAGGTTAAAGAGATTAATATTTTTATTCAGCAAGGACACATTCAATTGACCATAAGTGACAGTAAAGACTTTTATAATGTTAAAATAATTGCTCGATTGTTGTTGTTTTAAGCTTTCTATTCATCAAAAAAGTAGCCCAATTTCCAAAAACAAATATTTGGCTGCAGCTGTTTTCAACAATGACAATAAGAAATGTTTCTTACATTGTATTTTTTTATTTTATTAAAGAATTGTATAATTTTTTTAGACAGAAAGAATCATTTTATTTAATTTATAAATGTACTAACTTTGTTCTGTCTCTTAAACCTAAGACAGAGTGTAATCTACACTGTAAAAAATGACTGTGATTTTAACGGTAAAAAAACTGTGACAATGCTGTTTACTGGTTAACGGTAATTTCCTGTAAACTTTACAGGGAAAAACCGTAAACTTACGTTCCCAGAATTCTCTGCGTTGCATTTCAAATTTTGTTTGAATTTGATGTTTTTTCTTTTAAATAACTATGTTTCTTCTTAATTGTTTCTCATCTGTTATGTTTATTAGGTTTGTATGTTACATAAAATGTTGTTAAATTAATGTTTATTGCATATTTCAGTTTAATGAGTCTCACCATGATGGTGTTTAGTGCTTGTGTGAATGACACCGTGCACCTTCTATGTATCTTATTATTTAAAAGCTGATTGTGGGTTTTACTGTATTTTTTACGGTATAATTCTGGCAACCACAGCTGCCGGTTTTTTACCGTATATTTTACGGAATATTTTTAACAGTGTATGCTGTGTCTGTGATGTGGAATATAGGATACAAAATTAAGTTTCAATCAAACAAGGAACAATTACTCATGCGAAAGCTGATTGTTGATTAAGAGTTATAAAAAAGAAGATGCTTGCTTTTTGTCATGGCAACAACTTTGATGCTTGTAGCATGTTTTGTCCCTATAGGCACACACAAAAAAACTGTTAGTGGAGCGAAAGGTCATACAAATTATTTGTTTACAGTATACAGTATTACAGAACCAGTCCTATTTGAAAAAATAAAATTTTAACCAACTCTGACTAAGTACAAGATCAAGATTGCCAAATGCAGTCAAGAGACAGTATGAGCAAGAACACTGGCTTCAGATGAATCAGTATGTAACACCTATGTAACTATAACTGACGTACTACTTAATAAGAACTGTGAGATCAGCTCAGTCAAAGCTGTGCATCTGGAGAGAGTACTGTACATCTCAGAGATTTTGAGATTTGAATGTGAGAGGTGAGGAGAAGGAAAATGCTCTGATAAAAAAAAGAGAGGCAGAGAGATGGATAAATACACTGTTTGATTTATGTAAAAGAGTTGCGTGGGTGCGAGGCGAGAGAACTCTATGGCTATGTTTGTGTGTGCGTGTGTGTGTGTGTGTGATTGTGTGTGTGTGTGTGTGTGTGTGTGTGTGTGTGTGTGTGAGCTGTGAGCTTCAGAGATTGAGAGAGAGGGACAGATTGCATTGGCTGGAGAGACGGTAGGTATTTACACTCAGATTTATGGGAGGGTTATTACGGCAGTGAGCAGGAGAGATGGATGGTTTGATGGTGGAGGATTGCTTCTTTCAGACTGTTCCCCTCCCAGCACCTCTACATTCATTAAACCGTCCATTCATTTGTTTCTGTTGGTCTTATTTTAATGACTTAACGTTCCTGAGCAATAGTCGTGTCTACAGCTCTGCCAATGACTGCGCTTCTGTATCTGGTACTCACTCAAGGACGCCAGTCAATAAACACTTTGTTTGCAAGTGCCTGTCTCTCGTGCCTGCAGTTAAGCTGTTTTATTTCTCATCTTTTTGCCCTTTTCTGTACTGGTTGTGTAATTTTTATAGTCCAAAATTAACTCTTTGCCAGTTCTGCCAAAAAGCTGTTTAATTGTGAACTTTTACTGGCTGTAAATATAGCTTGCTTCTCATAAAAATTTTTGTTTTAATAATACATATTTATATTCACTCGCATCATTTAAAGGTTTGGGGTTAGTATGTTTTTTCTTTCTTTCTTTCTTTCTTTCTTTCTTTCTTTCTTTCTTTCTTTCTTTCCTTCTTAAAGAAATTAATATTTTTCATTTTTGATCCCCAGGACACATTAAATTGATCAGAAGTGAAAGTAAATATACTGTATGTATGTTACAAAAGATTCCTGTTTTCCTGTTTCTTAGATATCTATGCAGCGGCGCAATAGTTTTCAACATTGATAAAAACTAGTGAAGGCATGTTAGTATATTAAAATTATTTCTGGAGGATCATGTGACAATGAAGACTGGAGTAGTGATGCTGAAAATTCAACTTTGATCATAGGAATTAATTACACTTTAAAATATAGTACAGAAGAAAAAAGTTGTTTTAAATTGTAATATTATGTAGCAATTTTGCTGTTCTTACTGTAGCATAGAATCTATATATACACACGCACTATTCAAACATTTTTATTTATATTTATATCTACCTGTAAAATTATATTATTTTGCTTTTTTGAACAGATGAACTTAACCAACTTAAATTAAAACTCACTGTAAGTGACTGATTTGGAATAATAAAAAAAATATATAAAAAATATTGTACATAGCACACATAAATAATCAATTAATTGTCCATATTTAAATGGATTGCATACAATTGTTAATTGTTTTTGTATTGAATGAATTATGTTTATAGTTACTGACATTTCTTTTGCTTAATTGGCCATTTTAGATGGATTGTTGTTTGCTGAAATGCATTATGGGATTGCCTTCATCACAACAGCCAAAATAAGGTATCTTACCTTTTGGAACAGGCTTTGCATTGGGAAAGCTGCCTACATTGGCAGTGCACTTGGTTTTGGGACAGAGCCACAGTGTCACTCGCAGCATCATACACGAGATGAGCCAGACTCCGCCTCTTGGTGAAATGCAAACTGGCACAAAAATGTAAAGAAAAGCCACATTGATTATTTTGCTCATATTGTTGTTTTAGTGGCTTAATGGGACACACATATAACAAAATATGTCTTCCTATGATAAATTTTAAACTTTAAAGTTGTTAAAATGAATGTGATTCATGATGGATTACATTCATAGTTCTTAATTTGTGATCTAAGATGTATTGGGTTACAATTATTTAAGTTTGTTTGGCTGGTGATATGAGGGTATTAACCCCATTACCAGGTGTATTTATCACCTGTAATTTATTTAATCCACATCTGAAAGTATAAAGCAAATATTGTTCGGATAGTCTTGTTTACATGATGGCCATCATTATGTAGAATAGAATAACTGATATGTAGTCTTTATGTCATGTGAATGAACAACATTTGAACATGTTTGTCAAAAATACTATTTCTGTTAGATATTAAAAGTGGGGTGAAATACTTCACTAAAATGCAAAATCACTCAAAAAAATATTATTATGTTTTTATTCCTTTAATAAGCTTGATGATATTTAGTATTATTTATTTGCTATTATAATTTGTATTAATATTTTGAATAGGCTTTTACTTTTATATTTTTATTTTAGTTAACATTTTAGTGATTTTGTTTTGTGGTCTTGTCATTTTATTGACTTTTAATATTTCTATTTACCTTTAATTTATTTTTGTTTTAGTTTTAGTAATATTAGTCATTTTAGTAACTTCAAATTAAACTTTTTTTTTATTCAGTTTGTTGCCAAGGCAACATTTCTCATTTAAGTTTTTAACTTAAAATGTTTTGTCTAATAATGTATTATTTTATTTTATTTCATTTAACACAAACTATTTTAAAACGTTTTGGTTTTAGTTAACAATACACGAATTTTAAAATATAATCAAATTTCTAAAATCAGCTCAAATATTTATGTAAACATGATTGATATCCTTCAACTGGATGGACTTACCTGTATATAGTCTGAAGCTTAAAAAAAAAAAAAAGAGTCTGTCCCCATCATACACTATGAAAAAAATCTCTGACTGCCTAAAATCTGCAGACTGGCTCAGCCTTTCTGCATCTAGCTTTGACTCGTCCAGACTGTGCAAATCTGTGCAAACATCATTGTTTTCCAGCCTTTCGTTACATTATCTGCTGTTGGTTGTGATACTTATCTCCTGGCTCTCTCTTTCAGAGCAAGCTCGGCTCCGGCGGAAGAGCATCGCCACTGGAAAGCAGCCAAGCATGGAGATCCCACCCACTGCCCCCCCACAACCCTTCCGACAATCCGTGAGTACCCCGCCGTTCCGTCCCCGATCCCTGACTCCCTCCCTCTCCCTCTCGCTCCCGTTCGCCCCTCTGCCCCTGTCGCCCTCTCTCTCGCCGTCTCCCTCCACCGGCCCGTCCTCTTCACAGTCACAGAAGAGAGTCAGCACCCCTCCACTCCCCCGTTCCCTCCCGCTCTCCCCGACCATCTCCCTGACTCTCCCTCCCTCAGTCCCTCTCTCTCATTGGGCTGCTGGTGAGTGGAAGGTTGTGGGTTCTAACCCAGGGACTGGACCCAGTTTGGCTGCTCTGCCCTGTCTTGAGGTAGGTTATCTAACAGCCGAGCTCGGCTTGTGCTGTGGGTTCGAGTAGAGGTGTTAGACGAACAGTTAGTCGCGCAGGAAGCAAACATGTTCATCTGTTCCCTAGCCAGTGATTGAGTCATTATGTCTGAGTCCATCAGATTTAACGGCCAATTTCTTTGCGATAAACTAGTGGAGACCTATTTTTCGGTTTAATAATAGGATGAATGGGAATACTTTTTAGTGCCCTGGTGTAATTCAAGTGTTCAGGGATTTAAGCGGCATGGAAAAAGGGACAACTCACCCAAAAAAAAATAATTCTGTCATCATTTGCTCACCCTCAAGTTGTTCCAAACCTGAATGAGTTTCTTTCTTCTGTTGAATGCAAGAGAAGATATTTGGAAGAATGCTGGAAACCAAATAGTTGACTGTAGCCATTGACTTCCATTTTATTTGACAGAATTTTAATTTTTGGATGAACTGTCCCTTTGAAACTAAATATAATGAAAATGATGAAAATGTACAATTGTAGCCACAGATTCTACCAAAACAATAATAGAGTATTTTTACTCTGCAATAAAATTAACACGGATACTATATATATATACATACATATATATATTATATATATATATATATATATATAATGTGATAAAATAATGTAGGCCTTGTTGTCTGTTTAAATTAGGATGAACATGATGACTTTTGTTTAGGTTTACCGTCCGGGTTTAATTCAAACTCTTAGAGATTGAGTGCCATGAAAAATACTGATTAGAATATGATTAGAATGTGTTTAACAAGAATTCTTTCCACTCAAAAATTTCTCATTTACGTCAGGGTGTTACTAGTGGTTTCTCTTTATTTATTTGTGAATTCTAAGTGTTTATTTGCAATTTCTGAGTGAAAATTGTTGAACTAAATACTACAACATTTGTTGTTGTTGTTGTTGTTTTTTCTTCAGTGTATTGAAAAATAAAAGCCATACAAATCAATTCAAACAATTGACTGTGCGTGAAAAAATGTCATTTCCATATGGTTGCTTATTAGCCATAGTCAAAAGAGTCTGCATCTAGATATGATGCGAGTCCCTTATTTAGAGTTAAGTTCATGAGACTTGTCACCTGTTTTTCATCTAGTAAACACAAATTGTAAAAATAAATAAACAAACAAACAAATAAATAAGTTGTCCTATTATTTAAAAAGATAACACTTCAGCTCTCTTTAACATGGCATGTGAATTGAGGCATCATTCATTTCTGTCGCACAAATACTTTAAGTTCTAAGTAAAAAAATATATATATATATTTTATATATATATAAAATATATATATATATATATATATATATATATATATATATATATATATTTGACTCGTCCAGCAATACCGTTTTTTTACATTCTTACATTACATTTACATTCTTTTTAAAAAAGGTAATATATGCTATTAGAAAAGTGCATAAAGGCACTTTTTAAAGTCGGTTTTTAATAAATTATTCTCACTTTCATGGAGACAGAAGACCACAAGGAGTCTTAATATCAGTCCTTTCTGAAATTAATCTAAATTCTGCTTTAGAAACACAGCTCATTTAGGACTGCAGAACTGACTAGATTTGCATTTCCTGAAGTTATTGCAAGGCAGCAAAGTTTTAGGAAGGTTTTAAGCTTTGGATCTGCATAAATGAAATGCTACTTTCCAAATGGGAGATTTTCTAAATGTAATCTGAAGTTTCTTTGTTAAAAAAAAAAATTAAAAATTTAAAGTTGAATGAAAGTTTGAGTTGGGTGAGTAGTTTGGGCTGAATTTACATCCAGTAAGTTTAAAACTGAGTGTTAGTGGTTTTAAATAAGCCTCCTAGCCAGAACGTTTGAGGGCAATGAATACACTGCTGCCTCGCAAAAACTATAATCATCCCAGAGCAAATGAGTTTGACAGTTTCATCTGCTGTGTCTAAACATTCTTCTGTTGATGGGTTGTCTTTTCAGGTTGTATCTGAGATTGCATGTCTTATGAAAGCAATACGAACATGAGATCTGACTTGTTCGTGCCGTGAACCTCTTTCCTGCTGTTCTTACTGTAGGCATCAGGAAATATTCATGAAGCAACACTTCCCACTATTGGCTGAATGTGGATAGTACAACAATGTTTTGCCACTAGCAAAGGAAAAGCATTTCAGTCAGTTGCACCACAATTTTACATCTGTTAATTTAATTAATGTTATAATTATGTATATTATTAATAATAAAATAATGCATAAATATATTCTAATTAAAAATATTAAATTTATAAAAGAATTTGTAAACTTTTTTATGATAATATAAATAATTGGTAAAAAAATTGTTATAATAGTTTTTATTATAATTTATGTCATTAATAATAAAAAAATGCAATTATTCTAAAGCAAGTTTAATATTAAAAAATATATATATTTAAATGTATATGTATAAACATTTTACATTTATGCGTATATATATATATATATATATATATATATATATATATATATATATATATATATATATATATATATATACATACATATATATATATATATATATATATATAATTGCTAATTTCCATATAATTAGTGTTAAAAATGTATTATTTATATATATACACTTTACTCCATTTACTCTTTTTATTATAATAATACATTTTATCATTATTTTATACTACTTTATAAATAATAGTTATTATATATATATATATATATATATATATATATATACATACATATAATGTATAAAACAGTTTTTAAAGTTTATTAAAACAATTGTGTCTTTTTTTCTTTTTTTTTATTATCACAAAGGCTTGAGTAAAGATGAAGCATTTATTTTTTCAATGTTAAAATACTTTATATTTAAAGTATTTAACAGAACGTCCTGCAAACTGTATGTTTAAATGGTTAGTTTATAAAGAAACCATAAAGTGTAAAAAAAAAAAGAGAATAATGTTTGTTTCTGTGAATACTGTTCATTTTCAAGTATCTGACTACAATCCAAATAATCCTTTTTATGCATATCAAATCAATTCAGATTCTGTTCTTTTTCTCAGAGTTTTCTCAGTAGAAGACTGAAGGGGTCCATTAAGCGGGCCAAGAGTCAGCCCAAACTGGACCGAACCAGCAGCTTCCGCCACATGATCCTCCCTCGTTTCCGCAGTGCAGACCAGGACCGGTACCGTCCAAACTCTTCCTCTCATAACGGCATGCTGTGTCATGATATTCCACTTCAAAGCCTCATGGTACGGTGGCTGAGAGAGTGCAATACACTGCAACTTAAGAAAACACACGCAAATACGAAAACCACCAGCAGATTAAGAAAACATCTTCAGCAGTTTGACAACACGTGCTGCAAATACTCAAAAGACAGAAACACGCTACAGATACTCACAACACAACCAAATACAGAAACATGCTGCAAACACACACAATACAGAAAAACAAGAACACACCATAACAGAACCCTTACGAAAATGAACCATGGTTTTACCACAAATAAAACGTCTCAGGTTACGAATGTAACCATGGTTTCCTGAGAGGGAACAAGACACTGCGTCCTCTGAGGGGACACTATGGGGAACACCTCGTTGTGACCCGTGTCTGAAGCATACTTTGAAAAACGCCAACGTGTTGGCCGGCGACAGCCTCTGACGTCATTACCAGTGCGACTATAAATACGCGCCCGTAGGACCCGTCACTTATCTTCTTCGTGAAGCTTGCGTCCGAAGCATGGCAGGGAGCTAGAGGACGCAGTGTCTCGTTCCCTCTCAGGGAACCATGGTTACATTCGTAACCTGAGACGTTCCCTGTCAAGGGAACTTTGAACTGCGTCCTCTGAGGGGACACTATGGGGAACAGTATACCCACGCCGCCATGCTGAGGGGAGTGCAGACCAGAATCATGGCAAACACTAAGTACCAACTCTACCACTTCACCGGGAGTCGCCCCTGGGACGGTTCGACGGCTGTCTATGACATTATCCCTTACGGCCAAAGGCCTAAGCTACATACCCAACTTACCTGTAGGGCCCTGGTCCGGGGTAGAGCTGAAGGCTTGGAATCAAAAAAGATTCCTTTAAAGGGATACGGCTAAGAACCTAGCACTTTCTTCTACCAAGTCTTTGCCTGTCACACAGGGGCTACTGCTAGCTTTCGCAAAAACTTGCCGAAAGAGCTGTCCCAACAATACTCTAGTAGCGGCGCCCTGTTCTAGATAGGTATCAGAGGATACCTGGGTGGAGTGGTGCCCCAAGATGAACGGTGCTTTAAGCGACTCAAGAAACCGACTCAGTGTGGATTTCAGAAAGTGTGCAAAGACTTCACGTGCATACTTACCATAACATGGATTTACAAATACTGTTCTAAAGAGGGGCTCTCGTGGAACTCTGATAGAGCAGCTCGTAGATGGAATGGCCTGGGAGCAGAGCAATTGGAGGACGGAACGTACAGATGAAGCCTCGGCCACGCCTGTACCATGGCGTCCAGCCCCCAATGGAGCTGGATGAGTCAGAGGAAGCCAGAGGGGATAGTAGGAATGCTCTCTCTCGCTGGAAAACCGATCCACCCAAGTCTTGCCAACCCCTCCAACTCTGCTTCAACACCTTGGTGCGAAGGCGCCATTCCCCGAGCCTCAGCCCCTGCCTCAGCAGGATGTCTGCTCTCACAGTGCGTCTCAAAACAGTATGTAGTACTGGAGTGCTCTGAAAGAGCCGAAAATCAGTCTCCCATGACAGGAGGACTCCGAGCTCCGAGCAGCATGCTCATAGGCGACCCTTTCAGAAAAGGGGAGCGCTGCTAAACTACCGCGAGAATTGCCCACACAGCCCCCCATGTTGAGGGGCGATGCTTGAGGTGTATAACAAATACACACCGGTTGGATGAAGCCCAAGGAACCCCCGGGGCTAATCATCTCAAGAAAGGGAACGAAGCGGAGCGCGTAACCCTTACCGTACAGGATTTCAGAAAGTGCGCAGAATCTTGCGTGCACACTTACCACTTTACGTGGATTTCAGAAAGTGCGCAGAGTCTTGCGTGCACACTTACCACTTACGTGGATTTCAGACAGTGCGCAAAGCGTTAACGTGCACACTGACCACCATGTGGTTTTGAGAAAGTACACAGGCTTAGCGTGTGTACTGAAAGGTTACCTGACAACCACAGTATTTGGGAGCTCACATTCAGAGAGACCTGTGAAGCCTGCTACCTGATAACCACAATATGTGGGAGTTCACCTACAGAGAGGACTAGAGAGGCCTACTACCTGTTACCAGATAACCACCTCAAGTGGAAACTGAAAGTAATATGGAACTCGACTCCAGGGAGGCCTGGTGAGGCCTACTACCTGACAACCACAAACCGTGGGAGCTCGCTTTTTAAAGGAAATGCACAGTATGTGGGAGCTCCAGAATCTCCAGGGAGACCTGGTGAGGCCTACTACCTGGCAACCACAGTATGTGGGAGCTCGCCTTCAGAGAGACCTGGTGAAGCCTACTATCTGAAAACCACAATATGCTATTTAGTGGAAACGCACAGTATGTAGGAGCTAAATCTCCAGGGAGGCCTGGTGAGGCCTACTACCTGGCAACCACAGTATGTGGGAGCTCGCCTTCAGAGAGACCTGGTGAAGCCTACTATCTGAAAACCACAATATGCTATTTAGTGGAAACGCACAGTATGTGGGAGCTAAATCTCCAGGGAGGCCTGGTGAGGCCTACTACCTGAAAACCACAGAATGTGGGAGCTCACCATCAGAGAGGCCTGATGAAGCCTACTACCTGATAACCACAATATGTGGGAGTCCACCCAGCCCCTCATGTTGAGGGAAGCGATGCTTGAGGTGTATAACAAATACACACTGGTTGAATGAAGCCCTTGGAACCCAGGGCTAATCATCTTAAGAAAGGGAACGAAGCGGAGCGCGTAACCCCTACCGTACAGGATTTCAGAAAGTGTGCAAAATCTTGCGTGCACACTTACCACTTACGTGGATTTCAGAAAGTGCGCAGAGTCTTGCGTGCACACTTACCACTTACGTGGATTTCAGACAGTGCGCAAAGTGTTCACGTGCACACTGACCACCATGTGGTTTTGAGAAAGTACACAGGCTTAGCATGTGTACAAAAAGGTTCCTAAGCATCACAGAGGCGCTGGATCGCACGGGAGAGGCGAGCTCTAACCCTCAAGCGGGGGAGCATCACCTGAGGCAGTACATACAGAAGAATTCTGTAACTACCACCTCCCCGAGTGACCAGACGGCCCCTCGGTGACCTGGCCGGACATCCATGAAATTCCCCACAGTGCTGTGCCAGTTCTGACAATCAGCCAGGCTCCTCGGGAGGGGGTGTGGGATGGACAACCGCAGAGCGCTTGCCCCTCACACGCGGGTCCGACTCCGCGGTGGGTGTCGCGCCCCCGGGGGGGGGCGGAACCCACGCGGTGCGGCTGCCTGCCGAAAGCCTGTGATCTTGGCCACCTAATACCTAGAGCACTGTAAAGGAAACTCACAGAGTTTGTTAGAAGACATATAACCACCAGCAACATAACACCCATAAGCAGGTAAAGCAAGGGTTACATACTCACCCACCCTCCTGTACTGGAGTCCCGCTTGCGGGGCGCCCCCTTCTGGTCCGGACCGTCAGTAAGGCGGTTACTATGAACATAGAACCAACCAAAGAATCATAGGTCCAGGACAGGAGACTGTTATGTGAGAAACTTTCCACCTAACCTCGATCAGGTGGAGGGCTGGTGGCTACAGGGGAATTAGGCAGGGGAGGATAAAAACAGAAGTTAAAACAGAGGTTAAAAACATCCGGAGCTACTAGGTATCGCTCTGATCCGGGCAAGGACGCTGCCTCGTCTGAATCACATCCCTCAGACCCTGCTTACCTCTCCGTGACCCGCGATTCCTCTTGCCCCTGCCCTTAGGCGGGGGAGGAGTGCGAGCCGCGACACTAGCCTTCTGCGCCCGTCTCCGAGATGGGCCAGGACCCCTTTGTTGTTCGGGCTCGGACCTGGACCTTCGTAAGCCTGGTGTGCAACGAAGCCACAGCCTGACCTGCTGCCGCGTATGATTTGCCATATAAGCGGGATGTATCCTGGAGGGGCTTAGATGGCAAAGAGGGAGATTTAAGAGGGAGATAGCTGGCGAGCATAGCCGTTTTCGTGCATGGCTTCGATATCAGCATAACTCGTATGCTGAAACCGATGGATGCGAGAGGAAAACGGCCTCTTCCATTCCTTTTCGACTTCTGCATGTAAGTCAGGCAAGAATGGAAGGCTCACCTGGGCTGGAGGGCTATGGTCAAACAAATAACGCTCATCGAGGCGAGCTGGCGACGTTACTTTTCTGGCACGCTTCCATGGCAAGACTAATTTTGCCGTGACGCGATCCATAACCTCTAACGGCTCCCCATACGCAGGGCAGGAGGATTGAGAAGGCTCAGCCTCAGCTTCTTCGCCACTCTCAGACATCTCCTGCTCTTCCTGGGTAAAACCCAGCAGAGCACTAACTTCAGTGCCAGAATGGGTTAATGACAACGCATCTTCCTCCCGAAGTTCACTCTCGTTTGCCGCCGGAGAGTGTGAAAAGAAAAAAAGTCCCTCTCTACACTCCTCAGCGAGATCCACCTGTGATCCCCACGAGCTCATCCTCCTCCGTGCCTCGGCAACGGTGGGTCCTGAGCCACGGGATCCAGATGGCTGTCCCTCTTTCCTCGAAAAGAGAGACAAACGAGAGAGGAGCTTTTTCACAGAAAAACGCTCGCAGTGCACGCAGATTGCCCCCTCGAGGACATCGCGCGCGTGCTCTTTGCCCAAACAAGAGACGCAAAGAGTGTGTGTCGTCAGGTGTCAAATAACACTGACACGGATGCACACACTGTTTAAACGCCTTGCTAGTGGATGCCATGACAACAATAATAGATCGCTCTTACCGTTTTGGTCGTTTCTCAGATGCACGCTTCAAACAAAACAGTCAATGAAGACGAAGAAGATAAGTGACGGGTCCTATGGGCGCGTATTTATAGTCGCGCTGGTAGTGACGTCAGAGGCTGTTGCCTGCCAACACGTTGGCGTTTTTCAAAGTATGCTTCAGACACGGGTCACGACGAGGTGTTCCCCATAGTGTCCCCTCAGAGGACGCAGTTCGAAGTTCCCTTGACAGGGAACCATGGTTACTATAGTTAAGCCATGGTTACCATAAATTAACCGTGGATTTGCTACACGGTAATAACCATGTTGTTTTTGATGTATTGATTACCAAAGTTGTACAGATACCATGGTTAAACTATTGTTAGTGTAGCAAAAACCACAATTAATTTATGGTCACCATGGTTTAACTATAGTAACCTTTCAGAGGAGACATTGATAAGTATGTCTCAGCCAGGTTTGTCACTTTTTGTGGTTCCCTTAAACACTTCTGATGTGGTCTGTGAGTATCTGCAGTATGTGTGTTGATGAAGATGTTATATAAATTTTTCTGTTTGCATCTGTTTGCAGCGCATTGATCTCTCTTGGCCACCGTATTTAGTATGAATGTGTGAAGGGATATTTCACCCAAAAATGAAAATTCTGTCATCATTTACTCCCCCTCAAGTTTTTCCAGACCTGTATGAGCTTCTTTCTTCTGTTGAACAAAAATGATATTTGTCACTAACCGATTTTCTTTCTATTCTATGGAAGTCAATGACTACCGTCAACTGTTTGACCACAAACATTCTTCAAAATATCTTTGTTTGTGTTCAACAGAAGGAAAAAAAACTCATATAGGTTTGGAACAACATGAGGGGCAGTAAAAGATGACAGAATGTTTCATATCCCTTTAAAGGGATGGTTCGTTTAAAGGAGTCATACCCTCGTATTACCTTGGATACCTACTGCTGTATTATAGTCTTTCAGGCCCTTCTAAAAAAGAAAATTGAAAAAAAAATAAACACAGAGCTCCTCAGACCCTTATCTCTGTAGGCATTATTGTCTCGCGAGATCTGATGCGATATTTTGGCTGTCGTGGACGGTCATTATAATAATGCAAATGAGGGGCACGTTGATTGGTTGCAGGAAGGAGGGGGGTTGACACCGCAGGTAACGCTTTAGCATATCATTACAAACTGACATCATGGCGCAAGTTGTGAATGAACCAAAAGAAATGGACACAGCGACCCCATTGGAACTCAATTGAGACAAGTGAAGCCCGTTTTTAGCTATTTTTAGCACTTCCGTTTCTGACGCGCAGCCTCAAACTAAGCTTGATGATGTCAGCAACCTGTCTGCCAGATGTAAATCTTCTAAGTGGCTGTGCGTGCAAACTGCCATCATTAATCTTGCAGAGACGGCGAGCTTGAGCGGGGAGTTCTTTGGCGTGAGTGAGAAGGAGTAAGTATTCTGATTAATTATTTTGTATAGTATTTTAAAATCTAACGCCAGTACGCCATATTAAGTTAATTGCCTGCGAGCTTCTCCTCCTGTCTGTACGGTAATGCGACAGAGAGTCGAGTGGTTATGACGCAATCGTTAGCCTATTTTTACAAAAACTGTTTCTACGGGGCCATAATGTAACATAGAAGGTAATGGAGCACTTTATACATTGTCGTGTATCTTTAGAAATAAATAATGGACAAATGGAGTCTTTAAACGCCTCAGATGTAAAGTTATTCGCTGTCAAAGTGACGCCAAAATGAATGGGAGGTCAATGGGATGCTAACGCAAGTGAAGTTCTGCTACAAGATGGCAGCACCCGGCCGACTTCAACTTCCGGTCGGCTTCCTTGCCGCCTGGAATGAACGCGACCGGCTTCCCAGCCAGCGCCGTTCAGGGCTTAAATCAAACTTCATTCACGCACACATATGAAACACGCTTGCATATATACTAAGTACTAGTCACACATACATGTATATGAACTATCTATGCACATAAAGTTACTCATATGAGACGTGAGCACAGCACACACACACAAATATAAGACGTGAGCACACACACACACAAACTAGACGGGGCCTCATGTAAGCATTAGGCAATAAATAAACAATAACCAAATTCATGATGATCTCAGTCATTTGTTTTTTGCAAAGTACGTTAGCAGCCATTCCCCATACCTCGAAGCTAATACTCCCACCAGAGTTGTGCCTGGACACGTTCATTGAACGATAGTTCATGAACTCGTTCATATTTTGGGCGAACATGAACTGAACGTACCGCATTACTGCCTGGTGAACGTTATTGTGAAGTCGTTCGTTCTGGTGTCTGTGAACGCTACGCTCTCTCTCAGTTTAACTTCGTTCAGTAGGATGCCAGATTTCTATAAAGCCTTCCAGGCGAAAACCCACCTAAAACACACCGTAAACCGGCCTTAATATGTAGCGGAAAAAACACCCAATCTGACAACGCCAGACTCTCTTGTTCAAACTAGTTCATCAAAATGAACAAATCTTTTTTCGAGTCATTTCGTTCATTTAAGGGGCTTTAAATGTTACTATTAACTGGCAAATTCCCCGAACACATCAACCTACGCAATCTTGATCATATTCTGAATTAAGAAATCATTATAATGCAGTCAAAAGTCCGTTTTTGCAGTCCGTTTACAGGGAACATAAATAATTACTTCACCTCCAGTCTTTCGTTTATTTGTCTAGTGACAGACGCAATAGCATACAATAGCTGCATTAGCAGTTATGCTGTTTGTTACACACAGTAGAGCAATAAAAACACAGTCTTACCGTTTCAATTGCAGGTAATTTTGTTGGAATGGCGCTTTTCCCAAGCTTCGATGCCAACTTCGCCTGATATTGCCCCAAATTTGTGAAGGATTTCGGCGTACAATGTTTAGCACAAACACATAACGATAAGCCAGTGGAAGGGTTGAAAGAACCGCGTCATTAAAAATTAATTTAATCCACTGGTCTCTGATAGCTAGGTCCGTTCTTGGTAGAGAAAACACATTTACATGTTGATTCTGGCAGTCAACCACAGAGCAACTCACGTGTGCACTACTCCAGCATCTTTCGCGACTGAATATGAGGGGGAGAGGGGAAGGGCGAGCTTCCTGCTGCGGTGTCCATATATGGTATATCCTGCCCCGTCTTGACGTCAAGACGGGGAAGAAATCAAAATCTCGTATTTGAGTGTGCGTGCACGTGGGCTATTTTACAAACCCTGAGGTAAACAAACGCTTCACTTTTAAATATCGGCTTTCCGGCCAGTGTATAATCGTTAGGCAATCATAACATACATTGATTCTCGTGGAAAAGTGAAAATTGTGGGTCATGACTCCTTTAAAAATGTGCATGTGTTATTTTCTTTCTTCTGTGAAACACAAAATGAGATCCAAACTGCTCTTCTGCAGTGGTTTGTGGTGAATCATACTGTCAATTCCAAAAAAGCATCAGAAAAAGAATACAAATAACTAATTCAGTACATTATATGGTGGCTTTGTGTGATATATATATAGTGAAGGAGTCGTTTTGTGTTTCATAAAATAATTCATGTTATTTTACAGATTGGAGTAAAATAGAGATAACAAATCATTATTTTTGTATGAACTGCTCTGTTAAATGCTAGTTTGCTATCCAGTTTAATAACTATCAATCTGGAACATCCTCTAGCTCCTTATTATCCTTCTTTAAGCATCCCGACAGGTGCTGAGGTGCTCTTGTCACGGTTTATTCATTCATTTATTCATGCTCAGAGCTCTAAGCTCGCCCACGGTCAGCCTTAGTCTTCCAGAAAAAGGCAGCTCATGGTTTTTGAAGTTCTTTGCTCAGTTTGGACAGGGAAGTGCTCCACTGACGTTTGGTTTTTAAAGAGGATGTTTTCGCTGTGTTGTAGCTTTGAAATGGAGGCCGTGTAGCCGAGCGTTTTGGGTAATTCTAACAGACAACTCCTCTTTCATATAATGGTTTGATTCAAGCCTTAACTGGAATGCTAGTAAGCTGGATTGTGGTATGATGCGCAAATGGAGTCTAACAGCTGGAGTGACAGCGTGGGGGCAGAATTTCAGTGCTGTGAACAGCGTCTCATCGAAAGGCTGCGTTTCTTATGCTGTGTTTCATTTTAGGATGTAATTGTGTTATAATCCACCTGATCTCAAAGAGAATTGATAGTCAGGATGATTTAAATGTGCTCCAAATTTGATATGCCAGCAATTATGCATTGGAATTTTGTATAGAAACCTCACTTATCTTTTGGATTTGACTGACCGCGTCCCAAATTGTGCTACTTTTTATGATTCTTTGATAAATGAAAAGTTCAAAAAAACATTTATCTGAAATATAAATATTTAGTAACATTATAAATGTCTGTCACTTTTGATCAATTTAACACATCTTTGCTGAATAAAAGTATAATCTTCCTATAAGAAATTTGGTGTGGTAAAAAAGTATTTTCTTGTAAAACATACTCAACTAATATTTTTTATTCTTTTAAAACATATTTTGTATTTCTTGTAAAACATAATCAACTTTTATTCTTTTTTTGCATGTAAATATTAATCAAAATGATTAATCGCAGTTAATTGCATCCAAAATAAAAGTTTTCGTTCACATATTATATGTGTGTGTGTGTGCTGTGTGTATTTATTATTTATATATAAATACACACACATACAGTATATATTTTGAAAATATTTACATGTGTGTGTATTTATATGCACATAATAAATATACACAGTACAAACACATATACTATGTAAACAAAAACTTGTATTTTGGATGCGATTAATCGCGATTAATTGTTTGACAGCACTAATAAATATATTTAGAAAAATGTATACCAATTATATTATTCAGCAGACAATTGATATATAGTGCATGAGTCCATGAGACTACTTTTATGATCATTTTTTGGTGCTTTAATATAATTTTTGTAGCTTGACAGCCCCTGCTTTCTTTGTATGGATAAAAGCTCCATGGACATCCTGCTAAACACCTTCTTTTGTGTTCCTCGAAACAGAACAGTCATTTTTCTTGTTACTGCTGCGTCTCAGTCCTTCATTCTGTCTTTCCTTGTCTTCCTTCTTTCAGTTCCCACAGTTTACGTAACATTTTGATTTCCTCTTAGAAGTCTCTTGCTGTCTCTCTACTCTCTCTCTCTCTCTCTCCCTCCCTCCTCCACTCACTCTATCATTTCTTTCATTCTGACTCACTCCTTTGGGTCTATTTTTATA